>NC_140965.1:62773124-62783124 GCF_056783735.1 Eptatretus burgeri
CTTTCTCTGACTTTCATTTCCTCTGTCCTCTTAACCGCCTGACCTTCAACAGAAACTCCACGATGCACGAGTTTTTCCAGTAACCCCCTCCCAACTAAACTTCCAAAATCCAGGCCGACTGCACACATCAGCTCTTTTGTTCTTCGCTTCACCCAGATGCGGAGAAGGCTGAGATATCCCACTCTTCCCTCTGGAGCTTCAAGCAAACTGTGCCCTGCCGTCTCGTGTCTTCCTCGATCTTTATGCACAATCTTTATTATTCCCATTAACCGTTCCTAATGCAACCCTCTTACTTGCAGGTTTCTGAGCCTGTCTATGTCTCATTCGTTGCCCCCACGGCCTTAGTCACCTTGAAAATAATTTTTTGAAAGGACAATCCTGGGAAAAAAACAAAATTCAAACTAAAATTGACAACTTTTTAATTGAAGATTTATTTAAATTAAGTGTTGATAAAAAATATTTTCTCTGGATAAAAGGGTTTGCTATCTCTATCAGATATACATAATAAAATGGAGAAAAATTAAATGCAACATGAACAAAAGAAAAAGTGCATTTCAGATTATTTTCACCTGATTTAACTCCTGGTCATTAGCAATTGCGAGCAAGATGTGCCGTGGTGTAAGGCGGCACCTGCGGTTATCTCGAGCTGCGTTGCCTGCAAGTTCCAGAATCTCCGCTGGAAGAGAAATATGGGGGGGGGGGTGGTGAGTGGGTACATATTTGGAATCAATAGGCACTTATTCATGAAACACTGTCAGTTGTTATGACAGATGACTGACGACTTCCAATAAGCAAGCAACTACTGAATTGTGAAGTTTAGCATGCAGTCACAAAACTTGATGAGAGTCAAGTTCCATAAAGAATACATCCCATGGACCGTTCAAAACAATAAACATTCAACAAGAGGGGATTACAATTCATCATAACCATCATCCTCATCGCATAAATGATGATTATTGATCAGTCAATTGTGCATTTTTTTTGAATCTCAGAGCTACACTCTAAGCCATAGTCCAAAGGTAAATACAGGACTGTTGTCATCTACCGAATAGAAAATGTTTGCCCAATAAATGATGTGTGCATTGCAAAGGAGGGCTTTATTCAGGATTTCCTCTGTACTACATTGCCCTGAATTTTTGCTGATATTCTTTATCCCTTTCTTAATCAATCCCAGGTCATAAACGACAACAGGGATGTTGATGGTCTTCATTTCCCACATTATGGTTATTTCATTCTCAAGGTTTTTATACTTTCAAGTTTTTCAGCTTCTTTGTTTAAAGACATTTCTTTCTGATGGGATGTCAAGTCATTCAATTGACATAGCTTGATGTTTTTTTTTTTTCTTCCAAATAACACAATGATTTCCCTCACAAGGAACTTTAACATAACAGAACGCCATTAGCCCATGAAGCCTGCAAAATGGTTGTCAACCTATGGTTGTTTATCCATGCTCTATCCTTTTTTTAACTGCTGCACGCTCTATCATTTTCACTCCAAGCAAGAAAGCAACACGTACCAAGTCTTTGGCATGACTCGGCTCGCAGACTCAGAGCAGATGTTCTAATCATTATGCCACTGAGTCTGAACCAATTTGAAAGGAGCAGAAAAAAAAATGTGCTCAGGATCTTCGATGACAGCAAAAAAATATTTAGACACACAAAGCAGCTATTTGTGTGCAGTGTTATGCTGGCACATTTTCCGTGTACGTACTTTTTGTGCTTTCAGATGTAACACATTTCAGAAGACATCTGGTACATTTCCTATGAAAACTCAATATTTACAGGTATGTATGACAATATTGTAACTGTCAGTTTCCACGACCGTTTCTAGCTCGTGTCCATGTGCTTCCCTACACCCCTTTGTTGGTATATGTTCACCTCCCACAACTCTACGTGTTCAATGACCTCAACCAATATAGAAAAAAATTCAAATGTTCAAACTGTGTATCACTTATTTTGTAAGTGGGGGAATTTTTTTTTATTGAACTGCACAAATATTTTGTTAATAAATGTGAAAAAATATTTCATGGACATGTATTTTATACATAACTAGGTGTGCCTCCTGTCATTTCGCTGATGGATTTAATCAAAAGACAGCAAGTCTTACTTCACATATATATTGCATGTCAATCTGTGAATCTCAATGATTGATGTAAAACATGTGAAAATGGATATTATTATAACATGCAATTGTGGAGTCATGTGTGAGAGAGAGAGAGAGAGAGAGAGAGAGAGAGAGAGAGAGAGAGAGAGAGAGAGAGAGAGAGAGAGAGAGAGAGAGAGAGAGAGAGAGAGAGAGACAGAGAGAGAGAGACAGAGAGAGAGACAGAGAGAGAGACAGAGAGAGAGAGACAGAGAGAGAGACAGAGAGAGAGAGACAGAGAGAGAGACAGAGAGAGAGACAGAGAGAGAGAGAGACAGAGAGAGAGAGACAGAGAGAGAGAGACAGAGAGAGAGAGACAGAGAGAGAGAGACAGAGAGAGAGACAGAGAGAGAGACAGAGACAGAGACAGAGACAGAGACAGAGACAGACACCTCCCATGTTCCTCCAGCCGAAACTGCTGCGTAAAGCAACCAAGAAGGCCTACACAAGGTAAGCACTTTTCTGTATCAAACCCTTCCCAGAGTTCCTCCACAGCTATAAAGACATTCACAAATAGTACACATGAGCATCCCAATGCTACACATCCCCTCAGCTGCCAGACCGGTTTCATCGCTTAATGGCAATTCATCAGTGACAGCGCAGACAGCATTGCATACCAATGAGGCTCCCAAGCATGTACCACGTGCAAATGTCAAAAACTGTCAATATATAAACAAGCAGTCATAGACTGGTACTTACGAAATCGTCAACTTGACCTCTGACCTTGTCTAATAAAAGCTGTCTCTGGAGAAGGTAGCGACGCAAACCAAAAGTTTCTACGATGATTCTGAACCAAACCATCAAAAATCGAATGTTTGACCTCACTGTGATCTTCACCTTTGACCGATTTTGACCAAAATCTAATCAGCACTAGCCATCACCCTCCTGAATCACGTGGTGTAATTTGACATTGGTAGCTTCTTCCTTTCTCAAGTTATCGTGCCTACAAACAAACAAGCACACACACAAACACAAACACACACACAAACAAACAAACAAACACACAAACAGATGACGGAAGTCATCAATATACTTACGAAATCTTTAAATCAGTCATAGACTGGTACTTACGAAATCGTCAACTTGACCTCTGACCTTGTCTAATAAAAGCTGTCTCTGGAGAAGGTAGTGCCACAAACCAGAAGTTTCTACGATGATTCTGTACCAAACCATCAAAAATTGAATGTTTGACCTCACCGTGACCTTGACCTTTGACCGATTTTGACCAAAATCTAATCAGCGCTAGCCATCACCCTCCTGAATCACGTGGTGTAATTTTAACATTGGTAGCTTCTTCCGTTCTCGAGTTATCATGTTTTGGATGTTTGACCTCACTATGACCTTGACCTTTGACTGATTTTGACCAAAATCTAATCAGCGCTAGCCATCACCCTCCTGAATCACGTGGTGTAATTTTAACATTGGTAGCTTCTTCCGTTCTCGAGTTATCATGTTTTGGATGTTTGACCTCACTATGACCTTGACCTTTGACCGATTTTGACCAAAATCTAATCAGCGCTAGCCATCACCCTCCTGAATCACGTGGTGTAATTTTGACATTGGTAGCTTCTTCCGTTCTCGAGTTATCGTGCCTACAAACAAACACACAAACAGAGGACGGAAGTCATCAATATTCTTCCGAAATCTTTAGATTTCGTAAGTTACAAACAGAGGACAGAAGTGATCAATATACTTCCGAAATCTTTAGATTTCGTAAGTAATGATAAAGACCTTGTGTAGGCCTTCTTGGTTGCTTTACGCAGTTTCGGCTCGAGGAACATAGGAGGTGTCAATTTCTTTATACAATTCCAGCCACATGCATTTAGTTGACAGGTGAGAGCCGATTGCCATTTCCTCCATTCACAGGTGACAGATGTGGGTAGGTCTTTCTTTATTATTTATATATTTACTGTTTCTGACATTTGCACATGGTACATGCTTGGGAACCTCATTGGTATGCATTGCTGTCTGCGCTGTCACTGATGAATTGCCAATAAGTGATGAAACCGGTCCGGCAGCTGAGGGGGTGTGTAGCATTGGGATTCTCATGTGTGTACTATTTGTGAATGTCTTTAGAGCTGTGGAGGAACTCTGGGGAGGGTTTGATACAGCGAAGCGCTTACCTTGCGTAGGCCTTCTTGGTTGCTTTCCACAGCAGTTTCGGCTCGAGGAACATGGGAGGTGTCAATTTATATGTACTGTACATATATATATATATATATATATATATATATATATATATATATATATATATATATATATATATATATATATAATCCTAGCCACCTGGATTTGGTTGATTTGGTGAGAGATGATTGGCTATTCCCTCCATTCACTGGTCAGAGATATGGGTGGGTTTTTCTTTAATATATATGTGTATGTATATATATATATATATATATATATATATATATATATATATATATATATATATATATATATATATATATATATATATATATATATATATATATATATATATAGATATATATATATATATATATATATATATATATAGATATATATATATATATATATATATATATATATATATATATATATATATATATGAAACACCCGCTACCTCTGGGAGCAGCTCAAGAGGGAGTGCCCTTCCAGTTATCCTTGTTATTATGATTATTATTGTTCATATTATTATTATGCCATTACAATTTTCATCTAATGGAATTGACCAAATAATTTGTGGTTGGAATAATTTTTACTTTCAGTAGGTGTTTAGACCAGTGACTCTTTGCCTCTACACTGCCCATGTGTAGTCCAATTTATATACATGTATATGTCCAATCTTCTCCAAATTTCCTCAGCCGAGTATTAAACCATGCTAACGATCATTAGGAATGGGGTTGTGCATGAGATAAAGGTCATAATTGGGCAGTAATGGTGTTGGGAGCCCCAAGATATGTTATAAATAATCCATGTACAGTCCACAATATGGCTGGAAAAGTCAGAAATGCAATGGGATGTATAATTCATGTGTAAATACTCATTTAAGCACCTTTATAAGCTAAACATCATTGCAGCCTAGCTCGCGGCCTACCTAAAGGCCTAGCGAGTTAAGGCGGCTCTGGTCCGTTAGTCTGTGGAGGATGTGATAGGCATAGAAAATGCCTCAAGGACGTTGGGTTGTCTCCAAATTTCTTTCAGTCTCGTGTTTAACAACAGTAGTGACTGTTTAAAAGGAAAGTTGGACAAAATTGACTGAACAGTTTGTGGTTATAATAATTATTACTTCTGTTAGGTGTGCTCCATGAAATGCAATGATAAGATATCCACTGTACACCATCACACAGCATTTATCTAAGGTGGGAAACCACCTGGGGGAGGGGGGGAAATTAAGTCGCTACAACCTCAGTCATATGACCCATAATCCCCCTGGAAAGTTTGGTTGAGATTATAGGGAGCAGATCCGGATGGGCAGCACAACCTCATGAGACCTTACTGCTCCGATGTATCATACCAAATTTGGTCCGTATCGAGTCAGGTATGACAAGTTAATTCATTAAAAAATTATACTCCGGAGAATGTGCCGGAGTAGCGCGGCGCTGTGTCCACTTTCCACCAGTACTCCAGGGTCCTCTGACCATCCCCAAGGCAGATGCCTGGCCCATCCCCATCTCTTTGAGATGCCGATCAACCTGCCTCAACCACGAGGCACATAGTCAGCCATTTGGCCTCCTTCACTCATGAGCCTCCCTCCCTGAGAGAATCTGGTGAGCAGGATCAGCATCACGTAAACGAGCCACATGCCCATACAGCCGCAGCTGACGCTCACAGACTATCCAGGAAACAAATCTCATTTGAGTCTCTCTCATCAATCACTCATTGGATACGAAGTTTGACCAGTGATCGCCAAGAATTCTCCGAAGAGACCTGGTACCAATGGAATTAAGTCTCCATCTCAGATCCTTGGTCAGAGTCCAAGTCCCACATCCATAGAGCAAGACTGGAAGCACCAAGGACTTAAAGACTCAGACTTTCTTCATCCTGCATAGGTCCCAAAAGCACCACACCCCATGATCCAGTGAATCCATGACTCCCCAGGCCTGACCCAGACATCTATCAACCTCTAGCTCACCACGTGGAGAAATGAATATTACTGCCAAGGTAAGTGAATCTCTCCGTGACCTCAACATCCTCACCACAAACAGGTACAGACAGAACAGCAGCATCCAAGATGTCATTGAAAGCCTGGATCTTAGTTTTGACACAGGAAACCCGTAATCCCAGCGGCTCCGACTCCTCATTCAGTGCCTTGAGGACCCCCATAAGGATATCCAGTATCTCCACAAAGATGACTGCATAATCTGTGAAATCAAGGTCAGAGATCTTGATACTCCCAAACGATGCACCGCAGTTTGATCTTGCTGACATCATTCCCAGAATCCAGTCCATACAAGCACTGAAAAGTGTGGGGCCAGTACACACCCATGATGAACTCCAGTAACAACTGGAAATAAGTCAGAGATGGTACCACCACACCTTACAGCACTCTCAATACCAGAGTATAGTTCAGAAATCAGATCTATCAGTTTTGGTAGCACCCCGGCATTGCCAGTGTGTGCATCACCCTCCCGAGGCTTGCAGACCTCATGGTCTCAAGCCCGTATGTCAAGTCATTGAGTAATTTGGTGCTCATCTATAGGATTAATGTGGATAGCTGTGAGCCATGTTAAACAGTGTATCTTGCATGTGGAACTTAGTAGTGTGTGTGTGTTTTGTTGCAGTCAATCTGCTTGGAAGAAAAGTCAATGAATAATGATGTGAATGGAGAATGTGACATCTGCTTCGTCTGACATTTTTTAATGGGAGCATTGAAATTGTCCTGCAGTGACAAGCCAAGATGTCGATCTGCGATACCGATAACACACCCCATCGTGTGAAAAAGCCAAAAAAAAGTCGATTGTTTTAGCTTGTCTTCGAGATCCGAGGAATGTGATAAACTCACCCAATCATTCAATGACTGCAGAATTGTATTGAATTTATTTATACAAGCACATTACAAACATGTGGTCACAAAATGCTCAGTGTATTTGTAAAGTTTTCCTCACTAGGTGTGTGGCCAAATTTCACAAGATATTTGAGGTATTTTGGTGCTTTATGGTTAACGTACACAAGTTAACTTGTTTATCATTGAAGCTTACCTGTTAGATACTCAGCCACAGCAGCAAGATATATTGGTGCCCCAAGTCCCACCCTGAAGCATGGAAGGCTTTTTCGCATGTAGCGGCACATGCGACCCACAGGGAAAATTACCCCCGCCCGGGTGGAACGCGACTGGCGATTCACCTTCTTTTTCGCACCCCGAGCCGACATAGCTTTGCTTCGGGGAAAGACAAGGAACAGGAGATGGTAATACAATTGTTGTTTTGCTCGCACAGCTCGATGAATCAGTTACACATTTCTGTGGATATGTTCAATTCACTAAACTTTTTTTAATCACTGCCAAGAATATAAAAATCAATTTGGACAAGCTACAGGGTCAAAAACAACGTGACATATAAAGTTAATGATATGTAGATAAAGCACACGCAGAATGGGCCAAATGTCCTCTTGTGTGTGTCGAAGTTTCTTTGTTTATACTCTCGTCGATGTATTAAAAGTAGTTGGATCTCTCCGTCCATGCGTCCCTCTGTCCGTCATGCTCTTTTAACTGGAGCATCATTACGGTGCTACACCTGGTGCTAAGCCAGCCCTCTACGGATCTGCACATCATCCTAACCTCCAGCATTCAACTTGATTTGTGAGGACTAAGCCAATGAGGTTCTGCACCGTCTGCCATTCAACCAGTCATGTTGCTTCGCTGATGGCAGTTGAACACCACAACCCATACATCTGACTTTATAGGACTGACGTCTGTCGGTGACGGGCTGAATGCGGCGTAGTGAGATGACGTTACATCTGGGTCATCGTTACGGTGTTATGTCTCGTGCTCGGCTCGGCCTTCACAGCGGTGTATTATTCATGACTCCATGATAATTGCATTTGGCAACCTGAAAAAAAAACGACGTAATGTCTGATCTCTGGGAAGATAAAACGAATTAATAACAAAGTTTTTTAGTGAATTTGTGTGTGTATTACTAAAATTAACACTGGGTTGTTAACAGGAAACAAATTGTTTCTGTAATAAATAAAAATACAAATATTGACCATCAATAAACTGTATTATTGAACTGTAACATATATTACAGTTATGTTGTTCAAGTACCATCAGCAAAGCAACAGGTCCAATGCTAGTGTCCTCGTATTAGAGTAAACTAGTACACATATCAAATGAATGGCAAGCTTCGAAATAACTTGCATCAAAAACTTTAACGTTGATGTGCTACAAAAAGGTTAAGTTCAAAACAGGTCAAAAATTAAAAACATTTGAAATTATTTTTTTCATTTCAACTTCACTACATCAATAATATACCCCAAAGGAACCTCCATGCCAAATATCAGCATCCTAGTACACATATTAAATGAATGGCAAGCTTCTAAATAACTTGCACCAAAAACTTTAACATTTTCACGCTCACGCGGACGCTCACGCCGGGGTATCGCTATAGCTCTCTGTTCTTCGAACAGGCGAGCTAAATAGGAAGCACCTGTGACCAAAAGGTGAGAAGAGGTGGCTGCATCTGATAATTACAGCACCTTGACACGACTGTCGTCCTGATTAGTTGTGAGGGCTCATCCGTCGGCTAACAATGTGAAGAGAGTGGGAAGAGAATGCAGGGCAGGGCGATCACAAATAATGTTTAATCAAAAATAATATCTGTGGCCATTTGATGGCTCAGTAGCTGGAATGTGGGGGGAGACGATTGTTGTGATTGAAGTTAGCGTCTTGCTCTTGACGTGGCCAAAATACTGAGCAGTAAAAGTTGTGTCCAAATTATATTCTGTACTTTTGTAATTGTAAGTGGTGGGGTAACCCAGGGATCAGCAGAAAGACATTTACCAGTGACATCAATGAATGGACAGTGAAGTTAAGAGTAGGTGTTCCAAATTTACAGATGACATGGAGCATGAAGAGAGACTCGGGGGTTGGGGATGATCAGACTTAGAGCATCGATACGTTCACCGATTGGCAGATGCAGTTTAAAATCAAGTTAAAATTGTTGATCGATGATAATTTTTTTAAGACTACATAAGTAACGGGCAGTCTTGGAGCATGCGACACAGGAAAGCGACGTAGTTTGATTAAGAAGGTTCCGGCACAACCTATCCGTGAAATGAAATCCTTTTCACTCCTCTAAAAGATGTAAAGATCAGGTTTGGCTTTGCGCGAGATGGTTCAAGGCATCAGCAAACGATATCGGACCGTACTTCGACTTAACAGCGTGTATCATTCTTTAATGGAGCCACAACGATGATCACAGATAATCCTGGGAGATGCAGTGGTTTCAATAGTTGTCCAGCACATCAAAAGCAAAAATTCTTCTTATTATTCTTATTCTTCTTCCAGCTATTGCTGTAACATTGAACTTCAATCGTTGCAACACATTCTCGTTTGTCTGTGATCCGCAGTGCCGCTCGGAAGTGAGAGCATGTGCTAAAGCGACGTCGTTGGATCAGTGTTGTGGACAGCCAGCTTTACATCCAAAATGGAGAACGGTGTGTTCTGGGATGTAGCGCCCTCTCCTGGTTCCGCCGTTGAGCAGCACTTGTGATTCCAGCACGCGAGACATTCGACGGCTCTTCAACCAACACGTCACGTTTAAAATCAAACTCCTCAATGGAGGGGGGGGGGGTTCAGAGCTATCCCACAATGCCGTGCGCGTCGCCATGTTGGTTGTATTCACTTCCCGAGCAACGATAGCATCAGTCGCTCTGCAATCTAGCACGGGTATCTCGT
>NC_140965.1:62800624-62895624 GCF_056783735.1 Eptatretus burgeri
GGTGCTGTGTATTGTTCAGCCACCTCGGAGGAGAGTGGCGGCTATTCCGCTTGAGGCTGTTGCCAGCACAATCCCGCCTTGGGACCTGATCTTAGCAAGGATGAAATTGATCAGATACGTTTTACCTGTGCCACATGGGGCATCCAAGAACATGATGTTGCCTTGGTGGCTGTTATTAGGGTTATCGGTCTGTTGCATAATCTCGAGGAACGTGTTGTAGACCGTGCACTGATCGTCTGTAAGATTGGTTTGGAGGTTTTCTGCCTGCGCCGTCATGTCTTCTAGGTCATAGCTCACTTCCCTCTGGTATTCTCGGGAAAGCCTCTCGTCGTGTCATGCTGTGGTGGAGGGAGGCCATAGACTTGCAGAGGTTGGCCACCCATCAGAGTGACCTTGTCTTCATTGTAAATGTCGTCATTGTAGTCTGCGTCTGCATTGTTCACACGGCGCCTGTGTTGGTAGAGGATGTCCTCTGAGAGGTGATCTCGGAACTGTGTCCATAGGTCAATTGGGTTGCTGGAGACACAGGCTGTGAGGATGATCGCCAAGAGACTTTGCATGTTGGCTGCAGACTGGGTGACTGTGGCCTCCTCCATGGCAAGGCGCAGGTGCTGGTCATCCTCGAGAAGTCCTCTCATACGGCAGGCCTCTCGGAATGTATCGCAGACGTGGTTGTTGACTGTCCTCAGATTATCAAAGGATGTCGGACCGGTCACTTCATTGAGGAGCATTCGCAGGAAGTAGCATTCTCCTGCCCTTGGACTGACGGTGTAGATGCAGCCGATTGCTGGAGCCCGCCAGATCTCATTTTGTGGGTCGTTTCCGTCTCATGGGACACCCCTCTTGCGCCGTATCCACTTCTTTGTGCTTCGGTTCCACGTGTAGTACACAGGGACATCAGCGTATTTGAGAGTTTTGGCAAATACATCATTGTTGCATAGTTCAAAGAAGGCAGTCAGGATGGTAGCTGGGGGTGGCCCCTGAGCTATGTTCATTGCGTTGGCTTCGGTGAATATTACTCTTTGTCCGTTCTGGAGGTGCACGGCCAAGCCAACTACTGGTGGAAAGTGGTCGTGCGTTGGGTGCTCCAGAATGCGCCAGGCTGCCTCACAGCTGCCCACGTACCTCGCATTTTGGAACAGGGCGATCTCGTCCACCACTCTCGGCTGGTCGGTCTGTTGCTCATTGTCATGATGTGTTTGCTGCAGCTCAAAAACTGCCTGGTCTGTTCCCTTCGTGACCTACTTGAGTACATACTTGATGGAGTTTATGCTGCTGCAGAGTTCCACGTTGATGTGGCAATTAAATTCCCGCAGTAGGAGTGGGTTGTATGTGACGACCCACTGGTTGGTAACCTCTTGATTGATGCATTTGCTTCGCTGTGGCATCTTGATGTTGCCTGTGTGTCCGCCATCTTCCAGCTTGCGGCGTCGGTACTTGGGATAGCTGTCCATGCCTTGTTCTATGCACTGAAGGAATGTCTTGGGAAAATGTTTGGTGCACTGCCGGTCCACCATACAGGGCAAGTTCGTGTTGATTGCTCTGCAGGGGCTGTGGGATCATGTGGGACAGCACCAATTTGTGAAGCTGTAGGTCTTTGTCCTTGTCGGGAATCTCAGCCGCAATGACCAAGTCGATCTCTTCTGGTCTGATTTTGTACTGTGGGTCTTGCCAGGTGAGGATGTGGGCATGTGGTTGGCCTCGCTTCTGGTACTCGATGCTGTACAGCCAAGCGTGCACCTTGCCAAAGGCAGCCTCCATCACAATCAGTTCCATCAGCTTCTTGTGCTTTTGGCGGAACACCCGTGCCACCATGTCTGGTCTGCCCTGTGCTTGTTGACCCGGCAGGAGGTTGTCCGCGATTTCTGGCCACTGCAGGTTACATGTCATGGTGATGAAAAAGTCAGCCTGGCCCATCCTTCGGACATATGCCATGTCTCTCTCTCTCTCTCTGTCTTCTTCTTCAGAAACATGTGTCACTCAGTCTCTCATGCATGTAGCATGGACCACCAGTGTAGGTGGCCGGAAGTACGACTCTTTGGCCGACTTGCTGAGGGTCGCCATCAATAGCCAGGGTGGAGTCTCTTTGGCTGATGTAGCTGTCTGCTCTGAGAGCCTTTTGTTCATGGCGCAAGAACTGAAGTCTCTCAGTCTCAATCTTACAGTTGGCATCCACCAGGTATTGTTGGAAGAGGCGCGCACCTTGCAGAAGGTCGTTGCCATCCCTTACCATGATGTGACAGCTGTAGAATTGCTGTTGAGTCACCTTGCGTCCATTCCTGCCAGCGATGTAGATATGGTAACCATCTGTGCCGTAAGGGAAGAGGAGTGGATACTGTAGTAGGTCAAAGGCTGCGTGAAGCTCAGAGATCCTCTTGAGGGCGCCGTCCTTCAGGCGAATGACGATGTCGCGATTTTCCGTTGGTTCATTGTCCATGAGGATGGCCACCTCAGCTGCTGTCTGGACGTTTTATCGCCGTTCATGCAGACCCTGGGGCCTTTTGTCCTCTCTGATCGCGATCTTCCGTTCTTCAGTATTGTCCTCTTCTATGATGTCTTTGGCGGTCTTGAGCTGTTGGACGTAGTGGTTGTTGTCTTGGAACCACCCAGTCAAGTTCCCGAGAATCTGTTGATTTAGGCGCCTGTTCTGGTCCCTGATTTCAGTCTGCTGTGCGAAGCTGTCGAGGAAATAAACCTGGAGGAACTTGGGCTGGCCTTCCTGTGGCGATAAGAGGCTGCCGATGCGGTGAAACACCTGGCCTTGAATCTTGAAGCTTGGGTTCCATCCCTGCACAGAGGCATCCTTGTGGCTGAAGCTTGTCATTTAGAAGTAGCCATTGTACTCACGGATATTGGACAGGAAGGTCTTGCTCATGGGGTCTTCTCCTGAAAAGAGGTCTTAAAGGATTTGAGGGAGTGGAGGGAATGGCTGCTAGAAAGGATAACCTTGCCTCCTGAGCAGCAAATGCCAGGCCTTTCTGCCTTGAATTTTTTTGCACCACAGTGGCAGCAGAGCTTGTCCATTGGCCCAATGTTTGCTTTAAAATGGAGATCATTTTTGGGTCATAAGTCAGTGCTGGCCTATTGGCAGCACCGCGCTGTCTTTGTCGAGTGGTTCGAATACGCTGATCTTCAAGACGGCGAGCGTTCGTTTCAGCAGACTCGGTTGCTCGGGTAGACGCAGTGCGTGCACGCTGATCTTCAAGACGGCGAGCTTTCCTTTCCGGAGACTCGGCTGCTCGGGCAGATTCATTGCGTTTTTTTTATTTTTGAGAAGAGGCAGTGTTTTCAAATCTTCTGTGTCTGTCATTCAGCTGTGGTCAGTCCATGCTTTACGACTGAAATTTTTGTCGGTAACTGCTGGTGAATAGTGTCAGTACAGCTTGAGAGGAAATTGTGGGTGGAATCGGGCGTGCCATGTTGTATATTCAAACCACTTACTTTCCAGACACGTTGGCTATGTTGTGTATTCGTCGCAGACAACACAAAAATTACTTGTATTCATCGCAGACAACATGCTCACTCTCACTTTCGTTTCCTTTGTTATGAGCACAGTCCAGGTTGCCGGCACGCCTCTCTCTCCCACCACTGGGGGTGAGGTAGAATTTATAATTTACCTCGGCAGTCTGTGGGCGCGACACATGGTGAGCTCGAGCCCCCTGGATCCGCCACTGACCTGTCCAATAACCTTTCCCACATTATGCTGGTGTAGAAAACGCATGGTTTGTCGGGTCGAGCTTGCAAACTGTGGGCGCTGGAGGGGGACATACAAACAAACTCTACTGCTTTTTATACGAGGTGTGTTCAAAAAGTATCCAGCCTTAATTTTTCGTGCGGCTTAATTCCCGCAAACAAAATTCAAACAGCTTGCCTAGTTTCGGAGATAATGGTATAGACGATTTCCATTAGCGGCGATATTAATGACGTCAACTTTTTTTCTAGGAATAATTTCCAAAATCTGAGATGGTTACTGCCTGCGCGTGGGCTTTCTGCATATACCTGGCAAGTTTCACGAAGATCAGATGAAAACTGTTGGTTGTGAAACAAAAAAGTGCACAAGAAGAAGATGAAGAACAACAACGTGAGTAAGACTTAGAGATCCTCCACGAGGATCTCAAAAAAACATTTGAAGAAAAATGTAGAAACATTGAGCGATGGAATCTCAAAAAAAAACAACCAAACAACAAAGGAATGACATCACATTCCTCTTCTGGATTACCATCACGACGTCTTTTCACATTTTACTTTTGTTGTGGGATTGTCATGGAACGCCGACAAAAGATTGTCTGGTCGCTCTAATGAGCGATCCGATCCCCGGAGACCCCGAAGACCCAACAGTATGTGTAACCACCTGCCCATGATCTCGCCACTATCCGGTCTCCGAACCTCAGAGAGCTGTAATACCGATGTCCAAACGCTTGAGCTCAGATGATAACAGAGACAAGTGATCATCCTTTCTTAGAGATAGGACATTCCAGCAAGGGCGTCGATCCAAGCCAAAATGTGGGGGGGGGGGGGGACAGGTAACTGGACCCTTCTCCCAAGGTGTGCCCAGGCAATAGATCACCAGGACAACTGCTCCCCACGAATCGATTCGGTGACATGAACAATGGACTGCAACGTTTTTTTCAGTTCCAGACATGGTATACTAATACATGTATACATTCAGGTACATACAGTATACATATACATATACAGGTACATATACATATACACATACAGGTACATATACATATACACATACAGGTACATATACTGTACTGTATTTCTCCAAATAGAGTGTGACGGTTCGGAACATTGGAAACGAATGTATTTGCCACCTCGTGGGGATCCAGTGTTGCCAACCGATCACTGAGGACGTGGCAAACGATGAGATGGTTCAGTGTTTGTTGACTCATCGAACTTCTCGCCAGGTTTTCAGATGCCTGAGTACGCTGAAGGAGCGCTCAGCCGAGCAGGAACTTGCTGGGGAGATCATGAGCAATCGAAGCAACCGTTCAACCTGCGGGAACAATTGGCACACTTCAGGTACTTCTTTTGGAAGATGGCTTGGTCATCCTGAATACAGGAACCAGTGTACTGTTTCTTGAAGAAGAGCAATTCTTCTTTTAGACTGTCTGCCAATTCTGGATAAATGGTAACGGTGTCAGGGTCATACTCTCCAGAGAGTAACATCTTTGCGAGGCCGCCGGACCATTGCAAGTCTGTAGAGGTGAAGTACGTAGTCATGTTCGACGTAGCTGAATCGAGCGCCGCGAAGTATTCTGCTCTATACGCGTCTTCAGCCGTCGAAAACTCGTGGGGTGGTGCCTCAGTATCCGGTGTACGAGGAGCTCTCCTCTTCCTCGGAGGAGCGCCGTGTTCTTCCATCTGTTTCTCCACGTGGACGAATGTGTCATGGAAGGCTTCACTGCTGCGAAGGTGCTGTATCTGCTCTTTCACACTCTCGCCCAACTGTAGTATAACTGCTACAGTCTGCGCTGGCGCTTGCAGGGCTCTGTTAAACCCTTCCATGCACTGAAAGAGCGGTAGCGATGCATGAAGACCGAGCAAAACCTTCCCAGTCGCAAGGTTTCCTCGAATGCCGCTTGCACGACAGCCAGTGTTCGAGCCGAACTCCGCGGAGGCCTTCTCGAGTGCATCCAAAATGGACCCAAAGTTCTGGATGACTGCGCGAACATCATTCGCGCGAGTGAGCCACCGCGTAGGGCAAATTGGTTTCAGTCCGGTCGGTGAGGCGGAGATGGGGTCATCAGAGTGCAAATTGAGGTACAGGTGTTTGAACTTTCCAGACTGCGAGTACAGTTTGCCAAGTTCCTGCACACAGTCTCGGCTCGAGAGCATCTCGAATGAAGTTCGCACTCGCCATCACCTTTGAAGTGATCAGGTGAGTGATGTGCGCGCCGCAGTGGACGTATTTCGCAAGTGGCTGAACCTTCTTCACTTCAGCTCGGCATCCGAGGTATGATCCTGACATATTGCTGGCTCCATCGTACGTTTGTCAACGGAGATTTGTAATAGACAGCTGTAGTCTCAGTAGCGCATCTTTTAACATCGTAGCAACAGCAACTCCCGTGGTAGCATTTATTTCGTACAAGCCAATGAGATCCTCCTTAACATCGAGGTCCGATCCCACGTATCTGATGCATATCACCTCTTGCTCTATGCCACGGATATCTTGCGTTCCATCCACTATCACCACGAACTGGACCGACTGCTCATTGATGTCTTGGAATATTTCTCTCAACAGAGCGCGACTCATTATTGACAATATCTCGTTTTGAATTTCAACGCTTGTGTAATTTGTTGTTTGTTTCAACCAGTTGGCCAGGTTTGCGTCATCCTCAGACCGTCGGCTCAGTAACTTCTTGAAGTTTCCCTCCGAGGCATCTTTACCTCTCATCGCACAACCTTCTTCTGCCAGGTATCTCAAGGAAGTGATAATCTTGACAAGAGCTTTCCAGGCGAGGATTTGATCGTCTTTGATCTGAGTTTCTATCTGTGCGGGTACGTCGGTCTGCTTGAGGGCGTTGATTTTCTCCACGGCGATAGCGTGCGGCTTGCTTTTCTGGTGAGCGCGGAATTTCTGTAAGACCTTCCAGTTGCAGAAACCACTCCTAATGAACGTGTCTTCGAAGCTACCTGGGCAAGCGCCGAACAGCTTCTTCCTACTTGCACTCACGACATGTATAGCACGAAACCTTACCGAGTCGCTCGTCAAAATGAAGCCATGGGAAGTCTTTGAACCATTTCGCTTGAAATTTCAGCGTTCGGTTAGCCAGAGTCTGATCGGGATCGAATCCGGATCTGGTCGATGTGGCTTGAGGAGTTCAGGACACTCATCATCATCACTCACGGAAACAGCTGAACCAACTGCTGAATCAGACGCCTCAATGGCGGGAGGCAAGGGGGGATCCGTCCAAACCTCGTCAGCAGGGTTCTTCGCCTTCACCTCTTTTGAAGGACGGAAAAAGTCCAGGATCTTGGTCTTTTGTTTCTCCTCGGTCTAATGACCTGTGCCCCGTTCTGTAGCGACGCAGGTTGTAACACATCGCTGAGCCGCACGCATGTGCTCAATGTAGGTACCGACTGGAAATTCCTCGTTTCGTTTTCAGCCGTGTACACTGTTTGAGTGTGAGTGACAGAGCTGCCGTCAGTGGGTGTGAGCGGCCAGCCAGCGCCGTGTGTAGAAGAGACGGTGCATATAGGGGGTGACGGTAGTGTACATCATGTACACTACCATCGCCACCTCTATGCACCGAACAGTACATGTACAGTACATGAGGTATATCTACAATGTGGGGCTGCATGGTATAATGACAAGAATAGCAACGAAGGCTTATCGCTGCGTACCAACAGCTATTGCTTAATTTTTTGCATTTTTCAAAGAGGCATGGGACTCAAAATGTGGGGGGGGGGAGTATACTCTGTCCCCCCTGGTAAAAAAAAATTGGAAGGGACATGTCCCCCCCCCCGGGATCGACGCCCATGCATTCCAGGCACTCACCCGAAGGGACCGCCTCAGGTTAACCCAAGGAGACCGCCGTCTAGTGGACGACACCTCAGCACCACTCCGGCACACTCTCCTGCAATCTGACCCAGGAATGTTACCCCGTGGTTTCCTTCCTTTCATCAAAGATTGGGGGTCCCGAAGGATTGGGGGTCCTGAGTGCAAATCCTGCCACCAACTTCCGAATGAGAAGTAACCCAACTGCAGGAGGACGTCCGCAGACACAGTTATGAACGATATATGGATGACCGTTGGCTCACAAGGAGCTCCTCCACCCTTTGACAGGTTTTGTTCTTCATCCTGCTGGGTGTCCCTATCCATACACTCTCCTCACCAAGAATCTTGGTGAGGGAGACCGTTTCGTTGCCGACAACTTGACCATGGAACAGGTTAGTTCAGGATTCCCCAAAAAGACCCCAAATACCCAAAATTCCCTGAACACCCAAAAGATCCAAAAGTCCCAGAGGATCAAAAACACCCGTAAGGTCCTTTATACCCCTTAGACCTTAACACCATTGAGACCCCTCACACAGATTAGACCCCCTGAGACCTATAAGTCCCTTTAGACCCATAAGACCCCCTACACCCTCCAGACAGATAAGACAGCTTCAACCCTTGACCATTTGGACAACTTGAACCTTTTTACATCACAAATAAATTGAGGGGCCACGAGGAGGAGCGATGTAAGGGCCACATCGGCCATTTTGGAGTTAATGCCATATAGCACTATTTTAACCCTTCCCCTATCATCCGAGCCCATCATCATCATATCATTAAAAAAATGTCGCTTACATCACTCCTCCTCGCGGGGCCTCAATTTCAAATAAACACAATATTAGAAATAAATTTGTGGAAAAGAAATGTTTGTATGACGATTGGTGTAAATCATGACAACACAATAAATCTGTGACGTCAATCGCTGCAAGGACGTATGGAGAGGTGAGCGTGGTGAGCCGATCCACGCTAGTGATGATTTCAAAGTGAGTCCGCTCGCGTGATGCACAAATGGACTTGTGGGTGAGGCCAACAACATGCGCCAATTACAACTGAGAGATTTAAGACACCGTGACGATTCAGTCAACAAAATTTGTCATGTTGAAAAATATTGTGGTTTTCTAATAAGAGAGGATGGCCTCGACTAGAGGTATACACACACTCGCCTCGGAGCTCTCCAGCCTGGGTTCGAATCCTGACCCAGCTAAAACTGTCGTCCTGGTGTTTGGCAGTCAGGGTGATTCATCAGTGTGTGTGTGCGCCGTCCTTGGAATGGATGTGTTCCATCTGTCAACATTAGTTTGCGGACGTTAAATATCCCATGGTGTCCGTCGCAAAGAGTGGGTGAGCTATTGTTGGCATCCTGAACAAATTCCAAATTCCTGCCCTGACTCCTCGAGTCAGAGTGGTGACCAGGGTTGTGGCCTCACAACTGCTTTGGCAGCACCAACGCTCTGCATCGGGCATGGTGTATTGTCGGTACGTGATGATGACGATGACGATGATGACGATGAATAAGAAAGGACATAAAACGAATCTGAAAAAGTACGACACGATAAGTGTTCAAAAAGTTCCCCGAACGAGATCGGTGTCCCACAAAAAAAAAAGAAGAGAGAAAGGTGAGGGGTGGAGGATGGGTTAGTAAAGAGAATATGCTATACTTAATGACCGAACACACACACACAAACAAAGTCATGTCAGAACAGCTGTACACACAACGACACAATCGTGTTTGTAAAGTAACCTGCTGGCACATTTGCAAAAGCTATGATGTCCCAGTTCCAGAAAATTTGTGGGAACATGAACCAAAAGTAATCGCTGAAAACATGGAAATACCTTCCGCTCATGTACAAACTAATGATCCCATCGAGAGTGAACATCGAAAACAAAGCGTTGTAACCAGACATCACCCTTAGGTACAACAAAACAGGAGGAGGCATTGCTGGTTGAGGTGTTAAAGCAGTGATTTTGGACTAAACGATGCAGAAATCAAGAAAATGACCAAACACCAAGACCCTAAGAATGAAGTGAGAAGATCCTGGAAGCTGAAGAATGCGAAAGTTGTACCAATGATAGCTGGACCTACAGAAATGATTACAAAAAACCTCACAGAGATATTAAACATAGGGGCAGTACACCTGGGTGCTCACCTGGTAGTGGCTGGATAAGATAATCAGGCAACCACTGGTAGGCATGGATGACCCACAAAATATATAATGGAGAAGAAAGTAAATACCTTTGGATTTTTTTTAATGCCATAAACAATCCTTGGTACATCACAGGTGATAAAGGTTGTGGTCAAATTTCATCGAAATTGTGTGTGTGGCTTTCGAACAGGAAACCAGTACATATTTTGGGGGGAAACCCCTCCGTTTAACCCCTTGGCCCCCAATTTTTTTAATGTCATGAACAAACTTTGGTACATCATGGGTGATGAAGGTTGTCGTGAAGTTTCATCAGAATTGTGTGAATCGTTTAAGAAGAAAGCAAATACCTCTTCGGGGAGGCAACCCCCCCGCCCCCCCCCCCGTAAACTCCCTCTGTCGACCCTTTCAGACCCCATTTGTTGTTTTTATGCCATCACAGGTGATGAAGGTTGTGGTCAAATTTCATTGAAATCGCTAGTGTAGTTTTCTGAGAAGTTGCAAGTATTTGTGGACTGACGGACGGACGGACGACCTGCCATCCCATAATCTCCCTGGAACTACTTTACAGGTGAGCTAAACCCCATCGCTGGGAATATTATAACAAACGAACTACAGTTGGTAGCTGTCCGGGGCTCAGCGATGATCCTGAAGAGAGCCCTCGGCACAAAACTGAGAACAGAAAACTTAACAACTTGGTCCATGAATCGTGACCCGGTTACTGAAATGAAGGTGGATGCTCGTGCAAGCTGCTTATCAGAAGGTCAAATTGTGACAATTTACACCGATTCAGGTTATGTTAGCCTGGTGTTGGCTTAATGGTTAAGGTGATGGGCTTGGGATCTGAGGATCCTGAGTTCAAATCCTACTGAGCTGTTGAATTAATACCAGGTGGGGTTGACTCTGCCTGCTATCCTTTCCAAGGTCGGCAAAATGAGTGCCATCTTGCTGTTATCCTGTGTTGGAGTGGCGACCCATCCAGGATTGTGTCCAATAGCCAAGGAGACTGTCTCCTGCTTAGGCAGAACCAACGCTCTGCACAGAGTGTGGTCCCAATGGATGGTCATGCATTTGGCGTTGTGCACGAATTTGTTGTTTTGTGGCGTAAACAAATTTTATCAAATTATCTTCATTGCATTTTTGCTTCCAATGTCCGACCCCCATTAGTTATCAGCACGTGCAGCAGGAGATTGAGTCCTATAAAGAAATTGACCTCTTATAATCTCAGCCACATGGGGCTATTGATTCGGTGAAAGCTGATTGGTCATTCCCTCCTATCACAGGTGAGTGACCTGATTGGATCTTGTTTTAATTTAAATGTTGACTGCTATTGACATTGCAAGTGGTACTACTGTACATGCTTGGGAGCCTCGGTGGTGTGCTTTTCTGTCTTCTGGTAACTTGTTAACAGGTAATGAAACTGGTCTCATGGCTGAGGGTGGTGTGTAGCATTGGGATTCTCACGTATGTCGGACTTGTTAATGTTAAGCAGCTGTGGAGGAACTCTAAGGGGAGGGCGGAGAGTGAGGAAGAGGCAGGGGAGGGAGAGTGATGCCTCACCAGACGTCATACACTCTGAGAGGAAGGGGTGTGAGGAGGGGGGTGGGAGTGAGAGAGGAGGGGAGCGAGCGAGCGAGGAAGGGGGGCAAGTGAGGAAGCGGGGGGGGGGGCAAGCACGGAAAGGGGTGGTGGAGAGTGAGGAAGGGGAGGAGAGCGACACCTCAAAGATTGAGTGTAAATTTTTCAGATTAAACTAATTAAATATTACTAGTACGGCCCCCCTCTCTCACCCCCTCCTCTCTCCCCTCTCTTGAATTGTGACGCCCCCTCTCTCCCTCCCCTCTCTTGCCCCCCTCTCTCCCCCCTCCGCTATTCCCCCTCTCTCTCCCTTCTCTCTCACCCCCACTCCCACCCCCTCTCTCTCTCGTCCCCACTCCCACCCCCTCTCTTGCCCCCCTCTCCCCCTAGTCTCGCCGTTACTCTCTCCCCCTCCTCTCTCGCCCCCATTCTCATCCCCCCCTCTCCCGTCCCCCTCTCGCAGATATTGGTCAACAGATAAATGGCTGTAACTTGGTAACCGCTCATCCGATTAATATCAAACCTCGAAAAGGCACATCCGCGCGGCCCCGGCAATATTCCTGGCAAGTTTCAATCAGATCAGGCAGTCAATCGTGCAAAAAAATAATAATAATAAATAAACATTAATTGTGACGTCATTCATGACGTCATAGCACCATGTCTTGTCATTGGTCGACAGATAAATGGCCGTAACTTGGGAACTGCTTATCCGATTAATACCAAACCTTGAAAAGGCACATCCGCGGGTCCCCAGCAATATTCCTGGCAAGTTTCAAACAGATCGGACCGTCAATCGTGCAAAATAAATAAATAATAATTGTGACGTCATTCGTGATGTCATGGCACCGTGTCTTGTCATTAGTCGACAGATAAATGGCCGTAACTTGGGAACCGCTCGTCCGATTGATATCAAACCTCGAAAAGGCACATCTGCGGGGCCCCAGTAACATTCCTTGGCCAGTTTCAATCCGAAGAGGAAGCATTGTGACGTCATTCGTGATGTCATATCACCGTGTCCTGTCTGATTGACAGACAATAAATAGGTCGTTATTGGTTGACAGACATTGGTCATTGTATCATGTTATTCTTTTTATTCAATTATTGTGCTATTATTGTGTACTGCCAATTATTGTGCTATTATTATTATTATTAATATGCTGTTATTATTCTGAGAAAAAAGGCATGATAAGGTGATAAGGTGGAACGACATCTTCAGCCGCCATATATACACCTTTTCAACACTGAAAAAGCAATAAAATGGCCGTAACTTGGGAACCGCTCGTCCGATCGATATCAAACCTCGAAAAGGCACATCCGGGGGTTCCCGGCAATATTCCTGGCAAGTTTCAATGAGATCGGACCGGCGGTCGTCGAGAAACGGTGATCGCAGACAGACAAACACACACACACACACACACACACACACACACACACACACACACACACACACACACACAGATTGCTGGAATTATAGATAGATTGCAATATTTTTTTCAATTCTCTCTTGCACTCGTAGTTCACTTGTCCCGTTGCTTTACACATTCTAATCCTCTTGTTACGTTAATCGTTCTTTCAATTTGATGTTTTTAATTTATTTTTTTTTTGCCTTTAAAACTCCAGAGATTTCCCCAAGGGGAACCCAGCCACAGCTTGCGGAGCCTTCGCGGTGATCCCGTTGCTTAATTCTTTTCTTTGCACGCAATGAAGTTACACTTTCAGCACATTCTTTAATCTCTCCTTCACTCGATATAATTGTCCGAACGGTAGAAAAAGTTAAAGTTTAATGCTTTGGCAGTTTCACATTTTCTTGTGTAAATATGGAGGAGGGATCGCAGCTTGCTTAAAGTAAATACGCTTTGTTATAATAATCGTTAATTTCTTTAAATTTTCAGAATTCACTCCAGATTGTGACACGTAATTAGTCCAGATGCTCCGATCCTAAAATCCGAAGACACATTTTGATTTTATACTTTAATGAGTCAGCGAGAATACATCATGGTTTCAGGGGGCGAAACAAAATGGCGGCTTAAGACCCCCGAGAGGGGAAAACAGGCTGGCCCCTTAATTATGATGAGCATCCCGTTAATTATCTTCAAAAGGGGTGTTTAAATTTACCAAAATACCAAGTTTTTATTCACACACTTCCTTGGAGAAGACACACACTAGCATTTATTATAGATGACTGTGAACTAATATCTGTTGAGGTGAGATTTTGTTTTAACAAGCTCAAATGAGCTGAGATCCTCGTCCTCTTAATGATGACGTCATAAAAACGAATATAACGTCATTGTGATGTATCAGGTTTGCGATAAATTATCTGTGCTAATGCCCGGCTTGATTCCCGCAAACAAAATTCAAACAGCTTGCCTAGTTTCGGAGATAATGGTATCGGC
This sequence comes from Eptatretus burgeri, assembly GCF_056783735.1. NCBI lineage: Eukaryota > Metazoa > Chordata > Myxini > Myxiniformes > Myxinidae > Eptatretus > Eptatretus burgeri. Next base: position 62,814,244 of record NC_140965.1, read on the forward strand.
GATTTCCATTAGCAGCGATATTATGACGTCAAATTTTTTTCTCAGATGAATTTCCAAAATCGGAGATAGTTGCTGCCTGCGCGTGGGCTTTCTGCATATACATGTCAAGTTTCACGAAGATCCGACGAAAACTCTGGGTTGTGAAACAAAAAATAGGAATGATGTCATCGTGATGTATCATATGTGCGGTAATTCATCTCTGCTCATGCCCTGTTCGATTCCCGCAAACAATTAAAAAAGCTTGCCTAGTTTCGGAGATAATTTTTTAGGCGATTTCCATTAGCGGAGATATTTTGACGTCATAACTTTTTTTCTCGGAAGAATTCCCAAAATCGGAGATGGTTACTGTCTGCGTGTGGGCTTTCTGCATATACATGGCAAGTTTCACGAAGATCCGATGAAAATTACAGTGATGACTCCATCTACACCTCACTCTCCGAAAACATGGACCATCTTCTATCTTCTCATCCAAACTCTCTCTTCCTCTTATGTGGCGACTTCAATTGTCATCACGCCAGTTGGCTAGGTGTGGGTACCTCTCTCACCTGCCATGGGACGTCAGCAAAAGCTTTCTGTGACTCATTGGGACTGACTCAATCGGTCAACTTCCCGACCCGGATCTCAACCAATGGTACTCCATCTCTTCTGGATCTGATTTTGACAAATTTCCCTGACAATATCTGCTGCTCTTCCTTCGCTCCAATTGGTTCTTCTGACCACGTCCTTGTTAAAGTGGACATCTCTCTGGCTGTCATCAGAGAACCACCTCACCGCCGTCGAGTCTGGCATTTCACTCAAGCCGACTGGCAGGGTCTCCGAGCAGCCATCAAACTTACAGACTGGTCTCCTATCACTACTTTCTCAAACATCAACTCATCCTGGGAATTCTTTCAAAGAAACTTGCTCTCCCTCATGCACAGATTTATCCCCTCTCGTGTTCAGTTGTCTTACCCTTCCTCCCGCCCTTGGTTTACTGAAGCTTGTGGCGAGGCAGTTGTCCTGAAACAACTTGCCTTTGCCTCATGGAAAGCAAACCCAACTGAGGGCAATCTCAGTTCTTTCCACAAAGCTCGGAACAAGTGTGTATCTACCCTCAGGAGAGCCAGAAAACAACATCTTTCTCATCTCAAGTCTGAACTCTCAGACCTCTCTCCCTCCTCAAAATCCTGGTGGCGTTTAATCAAATCTGTTTCTGGTGTATGTTCCCCCTCCATCCCCTCCCTTACCTCAAATGGCCGCACTGCTGATTCCACACGTGATAAAGCTGAATGTCTAAACTCGGTGTTTGCAGCTAAATCTTGTGTCCCAAACCCATCACTATCTCTACCCACTTTACCCAGTCGCACCCAACTGTCCCTGGACTCTGTATCCTTTTCTCCTGACAAGGTGGAGAGCTTGCTTTCAAACCTCGAGTCAGATTCTGCAACCGGTCCAGACGGCATCAGCCCACGTGTCCTCAAAGCCTGCTCTTCTGCTCTTGCTCACCCTCTCTCTGTTCTATTCACCCTCTCATTTTCCCAAGGTCATCTGCCATCTGCTTGGAAATCTGCTAACATCACTGCCCTGCATAAAAAGGTGCAAAAACAGATCCCTGTAACTATAGACCAATCAGCCTTCTCCCAATCATCAGCAAGGTTATGGAATCCATCATTGCTTCAGACATGAAATCCTTCCTCTTCTCCAATGGCTTGATTTCCAATCATCAATTTGGTTTCAGACCAGGTCACTCTACCCTGGATATGCTGCTACTGCTCTCCCATCAATGGATGGAGGTCCTCAATGCCAGACAGGAAATCCGAGCCGTATCCCTGGACATATCACGTGCTTTTGACACAGTCTGGCACCCTGCCCTACTCACCAAACTCTCTTCCCATGGTATTCAAGGCCATCTCCACTCATGGCTCGCAGACTTCCTCTCCTGTCGCAGTCAACGTGTGGCCCTAAATGGAGTTCTTTCATCCCCTCTTCCTGTGCAGGCTGGAGTTCCTCAAGGTAGCGTTCTGGGCCCTGTTCTTTTTCTGGTTTTCATCAATGATCTCTCGGACTCTCTGGAAAATCCTCTATTTCTCTTTGCCGATGACTCCACCCTCTGCCGTACCATCTGTCATCCCTCAGACCGGCAAGCAGCAGCTTCTTCGCTCACTGCAGATCTGGATAAAATCACAAACTGGTCCAACACGTGGAACATGTCTTTCAATCCACACAAATCTCACACTCTCACTATGTCTCTTCGAAAGGACCGTTTACAAAACCCCCCATCCACTTTCTCAACAATCCTCTGGAAGAAGTCTTTTCTTTCAAGCTTCTGGGTCTCACTATCTGCCATGACCTTTCCTGGGAAAGTCACATTTCCAACCTTGCCTCAAAAGCCAGTCGCCGACTGGGAATCCTCCGTCGTGCAAAGTCCTTCCTCGGCCCTCTTGAGCTCCTGACTACTTACAAAGCTTTTGTCCGTAGCCTGATGGAGTACTGCTCTCCCCTCTGGGCTGGTGCTCCTGCCTCCCACCTTTCTCGACTTCACGCTGTCGAAACCAGGGCTTTTAAGATCATTGGCATCTCCCGCAATGAAGCTGAGTCTTTGGGCCTCTCACTCAATCACCGCAGGTTGGTCGGTGGTCTTTCTGTCTTCTACCGACTCCTCTCCAGCCTTGCCCCCCTGCTCTCTCTGCGATTTGTCCCAACCACATTTCCACAGGGCGCTCAAGGTCCGCCAACAACCCCCTTCTGGTAAAACTACCAAAATCACGAATCACTGCTCATCTTCACTCTTTCATTCCTCTTTTTCCCGCCTTTGGAATAAACTTCCTCACTCTATTCTTTCCCATTCTTCCCTCCAGGCTTTCAAAACAGCTGTTCACCACCACCTCTTATCTTCCCCCATCCAAATCCTCGATCTTTTCTACCCACGATAATCCACCCACGCCCACTTCCTTTAATTCTCCTGCTTTCCTTCCTGTAAGTCCCTGTAATGTCCATCTTCTCCTCGCCATGTTCCCCGTCCCATCCCCATCCCTCTCCCTTCCACAGTTCACCTGTGTCTGTTCCCCAATGTTTTGTCCCTTCCACTCCCACCCCTCTTGTCTCATGCCTCCTTGCTGTGAGTTGTGTGTTAGCTCTCATTCGAGCCTCGACCAAGGTATACAAAAAAAAAAAAAAAAAAAAAAAAAAAAAAAAAACTCTGGGTTGTGAAACAAAAAAGTCCACAAGAAGAAGATGAAGAACAACAACATGAGTTAGACTTCGAGATCCTCCACGAGGATCTAAAAATTTGAGTGGAGTAGAAAAGTGACAAGTTATAATGATATGAGCTCTTTCCCAGGAACTTCAATGCAGGAAGAGGCCATTTAGCCCATAAAGGCTATGCAATGGTTACGGATCTCTGGTTGTCCATGCTCTATCCTTTTCACATGCCAAATATCAAGAAAAGAGGAAGCAGCACGTACCATTTTTCAAGTCTTTAGTATTACTCTGCCACGATCGGCTTCAAATTGCCGAACACCCAAATCAGAGCAGATTAACCAATTCTGGTTAAATATTACAGTGAGACTTTAAACTATGTGGAAAGATCGTAAGGGTTCGGGAAATTTCTGATTCCTTCCAGATGCACAACCATTGAGTAATTACAAATAGTTTGAAGAGAGAGAGGATCTTTTGCAAATGTTCTTGCTCTGAGTATATACAAGTGGTTCAGCAGAATGAGAAGGAGATTAAAGTAGAGAAGAAAAAACGCCCATCAGTTGCTTTGCTGTGTTCAGGGTTGCACCGGTGTGCTTCGTGTATTGCTTGTGCTTTATTTATTAGATAAACCCAAGTCTGGACTACACCCACTTGTCAGTTGGACATCGATTAATGGCAATGTGTTGGACTCGGTCTCGGAAGAATGTCACAGAACCTTTTGCAACCAGGCCACGACAACAGGGCCAGCAATTGGCTCTGCGAGGGTTTTCCGCACATGCGACATGTTTTGTGGGGGAAGCACGCCACTATGCCGGGCCCCCATTAGCCCTGTGTGCATGCCCAAGGTGAAAATGATTGGCTGCCATCATTGGCATGGAGAAGCGTGGTTGGGCACCATGCCAGAGTCGGCCAGCACAGTCCCAGAGGCGGGAGGAGGCATGCCGGTGAGATAATAAAAGCAGGAACAGGCCTTTGTTAACTCGTTCTCTCTGGCAACTCCATGCAAGCTGCCTGGCTTCTGACTGTACGGTTAACACTAACCCTTGCCTTGTTCGCTGTGCCTAAATCCTGCCAATCACCAGAAAGGAGAAGACCTTGTGCTGTGCAGCAGTGGCTCTCATTGTCACCGCCTTGTGGTGCTTTATCCTGAAAACCTGGTCCAGTTTGATGTGAAAGAAAGGTGTATGTACGTGGCGTCGAGCATTCCAGCATATTCACTGTCTTGTTAAGTGTCATTTATTTAATGTCACGAGTGGACCCGTTGGTCCGATGGACCAAATTTTCATTGTTCTTCACAGCCTTGTATCCCTGCCTGCTGTACTGCTTCAGCATTCGCTTGCCTTGTTCCAAGCCCAGATGTACTTGCAGCCAGCACAGGGATTATGTTTGTTATTATTATTGCCGTATGATACTACTATTCTTATTATTGTTGTAAATATTGAGTATTATATGCTTTGTTGCAATGTTATCATTGTTTTTGTTATTTATTTTCTAATTAGAATGCCATACCATGGTAGAAGGATGAATTAAGCTGCTTTATATACCTTAACATGGCATGCGTTTAAAACATGGGAATTCTTCCAGATTTTTTTGTGGTCAATTCGTTCAATCAACCCAGGTCATGACAATCATTTTGGTACATCACATTCCACATCAGAATGCTCCAGTAGAACTCCACAAAAAAAACATTCCTCACATACACACACACACACCTCATCCATTTATAGTGGAGTATTAAAAGGTGTGCATGGTCTTTTGAATCCTTTGGTCCTCTGGGACTTCTGAATGTTTTGGGTCCTCTCAGTCTTAAGAGTCTTCAAAGGTCAAAGGCATTTCAGCAGTCTATAGGATCAAAAGGTACATTCCAATAGTAGAAAATTAATCGACAAAATGTATGACACACACACACACACGTGAGGTCAGGTCAGCTCTGGGAGCATGCGCACGTCACAGCATCTACTTTCTGCCGGTACTCCACGGGCCTCTGTCAGGCCATCCCCCAGGCAGATGCCTGGCCCATCCCCATCTCCTTGAGATGCTGACACATACCTCATCCATTTATAGATGTGTTTCTTTTGTTCAGGATTCTTTGTTTATGTTGTCTTGTGTCAACAAACTGGTCTTATTTCTGAAGAATCATGCCACACTGGTGAAACATTTTAGGTTAATTTGACTTTTCCCTCAGGGTTAAATCAAGTTAATTGTAATCCTGATAATGAGCTTGAGACACACTCATTACAATGTCGAGCATCATCACCGCTTGGGATGCGCCGTATTAAATTTGGCCCTTAGCCAACCACCAGGGAAGCATTGCTTCAGCGTTTACAGCTTCAAAACTGACTGGTTCACAGTTGTGACATGGGGCCAAAAACACAACAATCCATATTACATAGACAAAGTGTTGAAGATTAATGATCATGGAATCGATAATGTGCAATCAAAAAAAGTGGACCAATTCAGGAATCCCTTCAAATTGCATTACAACCATAAAGTGGTCAGTTTCTTCACAAAATTGAGTTATCGATTTAATTTCTTCAGGTTTAATCCGTTTCTTTAGTATGCAATGCTCAAAATAGGTTTAAAAAAAATATTTTTTCACCAAAATCAGAAAGATTTGGGGACTTTTAAAACTTGCCTTGAAATGCGTTGCACAGGGTAAAAGTGGTTTTACAAAAAAAAAAAGAGTGGAATGCCAATACTGCACTTCCAACAGAGCATCTGCATGAAATTAGTTAAAGCATCAGGGGTACATTCAACCCTAGTTCAATTTGTTCGTATTTTAACGCACATAAAGTGATTACAGCACCGACCATCAGTAAAAACAAGAAAAAAAACCCCTAAAAACATTAAATTCAGAAAAAACACTGATTTACAAAAGCTCATTTCATCTTATGATCATGTTTAATCACATGCTGCAATGAGGATGGATGGCTGAGTTTAGCCCTGCAAATGTCAACAATGGAGTAATCAACACATTTGTCAATGTGGAATTGAGTATTCTTTAAATAAATAATTACATGCATGACGATTATAAATGTTGAATTAAGTTTTTTTCAAAAATACATTTAAAATGAGCCGTGCTTGCTTGAAGACATTTGAATGTAACTACATACTGCACGGTAAAGTACTTAGCTTTCGCGTGGATCTAACGTTTACGCTTTTCGCTGTCAAGTAATTTTGGTGAAAGTTAAGTCCAGTTAATAATAGTCTTTTCTTTCAAGCTTCTGGGTCTCACTATCTGCCATGACCTTTCCTGGGAAAGTCACATTTCCAACCTTGCCTCAAAAGCCAGTCGCCGACTGGGAATCCTCCGTCGTGCAAAGTCCTTCCTCGGCCCTCTTGAGCTCCTGACTACTTACAAAGCTTTTGTCCGTAGCCTGATGGAGTACTGCTCTCCCCTCTGGGCTGGTGCTCCTGCCTCCCACCTTTCTCGACTTCACGCTGTCGAAACCAGGGCTTTTAAGATCATTGGCATCTCCCGCAATGAAGCTGTCTTTGGGCCTCTCACTCAATCACCGCAGGTTGGTCGGTGGTCTTTCTGTCTTCTACAGACTCCTCTCCAGCCTTGCCCCCCCTGCTCTCTCTGCGATTTGTCCCAACCACATTTCCACAGGGCGCTCAAGGTCCGCCAACAACCCCCTTCTGGTAAAACTACCAAAATCACGAATCACTGCTCATCTTCACTCTTTCATTCCTCTTTTTTCCCGCCTTTGGAATAAACTTCCTCACTCTATTCTTTCCCATTCTTCCCTCCAGGCTTTCAAAACAGCTGTTCACCACCACCTCTTATCTTCCCCCATCCAAATCCTCGATCTTTTCTACCCCCGATAATCCACCCAAGCCCACTTCCTTCAATTCTCCTGCTTTCCTTCCTGAAAGTCCCTGTAATGTCCATCTTCTCCTCGCCATGTTCCCCGTCCCATCCCCATCCCTCTCCCTTCCACAGTTCACCTGTGTCTGTTCCCCAATGTTTTGTCCCTTCCACTCCCACCCCTCTTGTCTCATGCCTCCTTGCTGTGAGTTGTGTGTTAGCTCTCATACGAGCCTCGACCAAGGTATACAAAAAAAAAAAAAAAAAAAAAAAAAAATACTCCTTTTTGAACTCGTGAAAACGTCTACAGTAATCACGTTTGATACGCAAGTTATACGCTGTGAAGCAATTTTAAAAGAAAAACCGCGAGAGATAATTCTCGTGAACAAGTCCTTCACAGTACAGGGTGCATCATAAGTCGCGTTACCCCCTACGTGTATTATATATGTCAAAGATCCATTACCACACAACCGATGACCTGAAGCAGGGTGTACAGAATATGCTTTCAACGAGCTCCCAAAATGAAAAGATGTCACGTTCAACATCAAAGAGAACATGGAGACACATTAAACTGTGCTATGAAAATGATGGTGCACACACTGACGTTCTTGACACTTAAAATGCCAGTATGTGTGTTCAAATGTGATGGAATATTAATAAATACAGCTATGTAGGTGTCTTCATACATTCCGTACATATATATTCCCTACATATAAGCATGCATACAATACTTGTAAGGGGTAACGTGACTTGTGACACACGCTGTATTCCTAAATCTCATGAGCTGTATACTTTGTCCGAAATTGCTTTAAAATACTCATATGCATACATACTGCGAACTCTTTCCTTCTTTTTAGATCGATCACAAGTTCACAATCTCCCACACCCTTTGTCATTATCGAGCAGCTGTTTGTTTTAAAGTAATGATAAACTAGGAAGGTGAATGCAACTTTTGAAAGTGGACTCCATGCCGTGTTGCCCAAACAGACAATGCGGTTGATGCTGCAGCCAGTCCTGCAGAGGCAAGGCAGATCCAGAGAGACCAAGAGGGTGTTGGAAGCTGTGCAGTGTTTGCTGACATCTGCGTGTTGTGCAAAGCAGGTGGAACAGCACGAGCCCCTAACATAGTAGTCACTGCAGCTCCAGCTGCTAATACGGCTGAGGATAAGAAATGGGGTAGAGAAGGAAGTGAGGCTGGCAAGAAGATCATTTGAATTATTATCAAAAATTGACCAAAGCCAAAGGGGAAATGTACAAGCTAGTGGAGAGGGACAGAATAAGAGATCGCAAAGTAGCATTACCGCAGACAACCACACAAAGGAGGCAATGTACAATAATGACATGGATTTTCACAACTTTATGTCAACATCAGTCTTGGACACCACTGTTTCTGCCTCAGTGACATCATGAGCAAGAAAAAATGGTTCAGATGAAGACTGTAAAAATAGGGCTTTTAATATGTTTAAGGACATCATCAATGCAAGGGTGCTTGCGCATGCACGCATGCACACACACACAATGATATGCTGCTTATGCCGCCTTCCTCTCGCCTGTGACGGAGGGGACCAAGAGCTGTGTCGAGTACATCAGTTTCGAGGGCAGTGAGTACTGAGTCGAAAATGGCAGCTTACATGACACGAGATGTGTTGTACAAGTAGGTGGAAGTGAGGACCTCAGGCAAGAGGTGCCCGGTATCACGCTGTCCAACTTGCGTTTGTAGTGCGGCCTGGTCCTGCAGCTTGGTGGGACTTGTTGTCCCTGTGCTGCTGGGAGGGAGGGCCCGAGCTTTTGCGAGCTCCCTCTTGCAGAGCTCCGCCTGTTGGGAATGGAAGAGATCGAGGTTTGTGTGTCGAGGACCGTGCCGAGTGCAACGGCTTCCACATGGGTGGGAGCCAGGCCCGGCCTTGGACGGCAGCTTTGATGGGGCAGGGGGCAGTGTACATGGTGCCTGTTGAGCTGATTGATGTGCATTTTGGACGCATTCTGATGCCCTCGCCTTGCCTTGCGGCTTGATGGATTTTGCCGATTCTGTCCCATCAAGGAGGGGTGAGACCGGGGAAGAATGGGACTGAGAGGAAGGGACCGATACCAGGCGTACACCGGAGGCCACACGGGAGGTCGTGCGGATCTACACTGTCGGCACTTCGAGAATAGAGGGTGGGTTGGGGTGGGGGAGGAGGGGTGAGAAGGCAGAGCATGGATAAGGAGACAGCTTCGTCCATGAATCGTGGTTGCTTGCTGTGGTTAAGCTGGATGCTTCAGGACAGGGGAGGGCTCTATTGAGCGCAGTACAAATAAGGAGACGACTTGGTCCATGAATAGTGGTTCCTTGCTGAGGTATCGATGGATGCTTCAGGACTGGGGAAGGTTCCGCTTTAGAGACTTGCAAGTGGAGATGACGACCCACACACGCACATACACATGAATCATAGATTTACACATACACATGCACAATTGTGAATGACACATATTACACAAATTTTTCTATACACACTTATGTTACGTATGACAAATTGCACTTGTTATATACACATGTTATATGTGACATTATACAAATTATATACACATTATGTGACATATTGCACATGTTATATCCACACATAGTAAATGACATAATGCACATGTTACATACATATATTATATGAAGCACATACATATTGATATGTGATCATTCACACATTATACATGACATTAAACATATTGTTGCGGGCCGGGGGTCGGGTGAGAAGACCACTGGGGGGGAAGCTATCTCGGCTCCCACCAGACTCCCCGGAATTGTAGGCCGTCGCACACGGATAATTTTGTGACGCGGCGGGTCGCTTAACCAACCGTGGATGCCAATAACTCAACCAAGTGACTTAGGGTCCTCCGTCTAGTTAATCCGGTTACCTAAAAATAACCATGTGATTTAATTACCAGCGAAAACACCCTCGGCACGCCTTGTTCGAACCAGATCACGCGACCTGACCAGATCACTTTACCGGATCTGATGCAGCCGAGCGACACTGCCAAGAATGTACCGGCTAAAAGGAATGGGTTGTTGCGAATAAAGTTTCACACATATACGTGCTAAGCTCGGATTCGGACCAGGCTGGACCAATGGAAGAAAAGACAAAAACAAGCAGGGAACATTTATAATAATAATTTATTACAATGGGCGAGGAAAGGTGGCACGATCAAGATTTATTGGGGTGTCTTGTGCAGAGATAGGGGAGAGAAGTGTGGTGCAGCAATAACAAGAAACTTATAAAAGCGGACACAGAACAACCCTAACCCGAAAATAAAAAATAACGATCTCTTGCAGGCTTACTTACTTGGACAGGTGCCAGGACACACACACACACACACACACACACACACACACACACACACACACACACACACACACACACACACACACACACACACACACCCTGATGAAGAGGGATTGAAGCAAGACAGGAGAGGAGTTGAGGCTACGGTCTCTCGGTACCTTTGTATAAATTATACGCAGTACCCGAACGCACCGCTTATACGTTTGGGGGGGGGGGGGGTGCTCCATGGCGCGGTACCCCCCTCGCCTCCGACAGCTGGCGCGGCGTCTGTCGCTTTGGGCAGCTTGCGTCGAGACCGTGGGTGTGAAGGAGGGGCTTGAGTTGGGAGGGTGGAGAAGAGGAGGAGGTGGAGCCCAGTGATGCCGACAGAAGGTGGAATCGAGGTCCAGGTTGAGCGAAAGACGAGGCAGGGCAGCAGCAGAGAGAAAAGGAGGCATCCGCTCGGACCTTTATAGGCCCCGCAGCGTGGGGTGGGGGGCCACTCCGAAACTCGGTGTTGTCACCTGAATCTGGCGCTCTGATTGGCCTCGACCTGTGCGGCCCGGCCGCGATGACCGGACACCGCAACACTCCATTTCCGGCAAGATGGCCCTACGCCGCAAAGATGTCCTGTTCCGACCTTACGACATGATACGAATCGCCCACACCGAACTCCGTGCCATCAATCGCACTGCACAAATCCCTGGGCCGTGCCCTGATGACCGGCCGAGGGCAGCGTCGGTCTCGCTCGGGCGCCCCCGACCAGCACTGGCCAACGCGCCCGGTCCGTGTGCGTCAACATGGCCCAAGCTGTACAACATGCCCCCGCCCGATCGCAGTTTCACTGGCCATAGAGGCGAGGGAACGTTTGCTGTCCATGAGGACCGAAGGTATGATGTTATGGCAAACCCATGTACAGACAGTAAGATGTGTCCATTCGTGCCCGGCTCTGTATGATAACAAAGTCGCGAGCGGCGCATGCGTCTACCTTTGAGCACATTCTGTACAGTGCGCGTGGATCCGCCATTACGCACGTGGCCAGCGCTCGGGTGATTCTGCTATCGTGTGCGCGGGAAGAAATCCGATCGATATAAGTAGTCCAGCAATGGGTTGAAAAGTACGTGCTGCTCGTATCATACACAACGTGGCGGGGTGTTGTCTTTATATTATCGGCCTCGGTACACATTCCGTGCAGCCTGGGCATCGTGCTCGTTGTGTTTCCTGTGTTGTGGAAAGTACCACTGCGAGGGCGTTTGGCAGGCTGTGTTTTGTACGGAGGGTTGTGGGGGTAGTACCTGCTTGGCCTTTGTTGAGGACCCATCTCACAGCGCACGTGCACGTGGATCAGATTTAGCTCAGGAATAATCAGAAAAGAAGAATAGAAATGAAATGAAGAAGAAATGATGTAAGCAAACCTAGCTATGAGATCATCGCAACGCATGCCCCTGTTGTCCCGCAAGACAAAAGGGAAGGGACTATCTACATGTATAATAATGGAATAACTCTCTTGGGACCACTATTTGTTGGATGCATGTGGTTCAAAGAACCACAACAACATATAAACAAATATCTCACTCTCACACACAGGGGTGTGTACTGGCCACCACACTTTTCAGCACTTGTATGGACTGGATTGTAGGGAGGATGTCGGAGAGATCAAGCTGCGGTGCATCGTTTGGGAATATCAACATCTCTGACCTTGATTTCGTAGATGATGCAGTCATCTTTGCGGAGACTTTCGATGTCCTTTCGGGGGCCCTCAAGGTGCTGAATGAGGAGTCGGAGCCGCTGGGATTACGGGTTTCCTGGGTCAAAATTAAGATCCAGGCTTTCAATGACATCTTGGATGCTGTTGTCCTGTCTGTGCCTGTTTGTGGTGAGCATGTTGAGGTCGCGGAGAGATTCACTTTCCTTGGCAGTGAAATTCATGTCTCTGCTGGCTGTGAGTCAGAGGTAAATAGACGTCTGGGTCGGGCCTGGGGAGTCATGGATTCACTGGATAATGGGGTGTGGCACTGCCTGTACCTGTGCGCGAGGACTAAAGTCCGAGTCTTCAGGACCTTGGTGCTTCCAGTCTTGCTCTATGGATGCGAGACTTGGACTCTGACCAAGGATCCGAGACGGAGACTTAATTCCTTTGGTACCAGGTCTCTTCGGAGAATCCTTGGCTATCGCTGGTCAGACTTTGTGTCCAACGAGCGGTTGCTGAGAGACTCAAATGAGATGTGTTACCTGCATAGTCCGTGAGCGTCAGCTGCAGCTGTATGGACATGAAGCTCGTTTTCCTGATGCTGATCCTGCTCACCAGATTCTCTCAGCGAGGGAGTCTCCTGAGTGGAGGAGGCCAATGGGCTGACCACATGCCTCGTGGTTGCAGCAGGTTGATCGGCATCTCAAGGAAATGGAGATAGGCCAGGCATCTGCCTGGCGGATGGCCAGACGGAGGCCCCTGGAATACCGGCGGAAAGTTGACGCAGCGATGCGCTGCTCTGGCGCATGCTCCCTGTCCTGACCTGACCACACACACACACACACACACGGATACTCGAAGACCTGGTTGGTCTCTGTTCCATCTCCTGAAACCCACCCACTTGTGGAGGTAGCAGTGGACAACAACTTTCACACATATACGCACGCACACACACACACACACACACACACACACACACACACACACACACACACACACACACACACACACACACACACACACACACACACACACACACACACACACACACACACACACACACACACACACACACTTTATAAAGTCATTGTGCAGTTATAATAACTTTGGATGTACACATGATTGAAGCAAATTGTAAATGGCTTCTGGAAGTATAATTCATAAAGTTTTGTTAATGGTAATTTTACTTTTGTGTTATTGTTGTTTGATCTGCAATTCCCCTGTGTTTCTTTACAAGTCAACATTTTATCTCGCTCAAAATGCTCTATAGCTCACTGCATTGCTGTGGCGTGATATTTTCTTTGCAAAACGGTCCATTACAAAGCCCATGAAGCCTGCTGTTGGCTTTTTGGTTCAGGTGGCTGGCTTGGGATCTTGGGGTCCTGAGTTTGAGCCCCGTTTGCCACTGAATTTAAACCAGGTGGTATTGACTCAGCCTGTCATCCTTCCAAGGTTGGCGAAATGAGTAGCAGTGTACTGGTATAGGGGGCACAGCATCAGCGGCATAGTCACGCCCCAACAAAATGACAGCGACCCGGCAGTCAAGCTGCCATACGCAAGAAGAAGACAAAGCCCATTTAAGCATGTAGCACTTTCAATGAATGTCCCTTTCTGCCACAAGTCCTCCACCTGGCCTTGCATGTGCAGACACTGTACACCAGACACAGTACACCCAGTCCTCGCTTTACATTGTCCCAGACAACGTTGTTTCATTATAACATTGCAACTCTTTAGATACCCATGATTCTGACAATGTTGTTTTAGGACCCGACTGATTCGTTATAACGTTATCACCCAACATGGACTACTTTGTATGGCATGCCACCCTCTCTCATCTTGTTGCGCTACGCTCTCTCGCGGAGCGTCACAGTGTCCCCAAGTGTTTTGTCCCCGGTCATTGTTGAACTTCCATAGGGTACGTAGGTGCTTAAGTGTTTTTGCTATAATTACTATACTATAACCATTCAAAATGGCTCCCAAGCACCCATCAAGTGTTCATGGTCCATTGAATTTATGTATAGGAGCCAAACCCTTGCTCCGCGCGAAGTTTCTAAAGTGAGGGTTCGTTAGGACGTCAATATATCCGGTGTTCACAATGTGATTTATCGAATTTATTTATATACAATGTTTCTTGTTACATGTTTTGTGTCAAATGCACCTTCTGAGGTATTCAGCATGTGCAGAAGAGGGTTTTACATTGCAGACGCTGTTTTCTAGGAGTGGCATTATGCCTCTCAGCGGTGACGGTCTGTCGACGACAGACGTAATGACATCAGCGAATCATTAATGACGTCATGACGACATTACGCCTCAGCGGTGACGTCACACGTCGCCATGCAAACAAATGTAAAAATTAGAAAATCGCCAAAAATTCCCAAACCCGTTCGTCTGGCGCGATCTCACATAGCCTATGATGTACATTAGACCACAGAGCACCCGCATGCCGAAAGTGGCGACAATCCGTCTGACAGTTTCGGAGGAGATACGTCCACAAAACATGGCTTAGCGTATTAATATAATAATGTAATGTACTTTATGGGGAAAAGGGAGTCTGTGGAGCATAACTAGCATATTTTATCTATTTCTTATGGGGAAAATTGATTCCGTTAATGTTGTGTTTTACAAGAACGTAACCACGATGTTAAGCAAGGACTGGGTGTACAACCTTACCCCATTCTGCTCTATAATGGATGGTCACTGCCCCCTCACAACGGAGCTCTGACAGATCCCTGATACAAGTGCAAATCTAAGCTATACAAGCACACGGACCAAGCTTTTCTCTCTCTGGACACCCACTCCCCCCCCCACCTCCACATAACAATATATTAAAATAATGATTTTTTTTCCCCCTCAAGAAAAAATTCCAACCCTGAGAAATGTTATACATTTAGCATAATAAAACCAACATGGGAAATTTTTGATTGCAATAATTAAACTGTAATTGTTTTAAAATACCATGACAATATCTCTTGGCATGAAGCTGAAAAATTGCAGGGATTTCACGACATAGTGTTGTGTAGTACCTGCTGCTGCTTGCAGACTAGCAATGAGGCAGAGTGGAGAAAGTGATTGAGAAAGGCATGCACCCAGGCCGGAGAGGGCAGCTAAAAATATGGACGTGAGCGCAACCAAAGGCAGCGTGATGGACAGTCGGGCTAATGCTGTAAAGGAAGAGCAGAACAGACAAAAGAAGAGTTGAAGGAATGATTCACATAATCATCAAGACAAAATACTTTAAAATTTTGTGGCATATTTGCTCTTACATTACCGCCTTCTTGAAATGTGATCTCAGATTAAGTTTCTTGACCAAATAAGTTTCACTTATACATTCTGAAAAATTATTTATATGAAGCGAATGGTGAAACCTTTTGTTTTCATTAAAAGATGATGAAAAATATGACCACTGGACCTATAGCTTATCTGGGCCCTGGCCTAATGTTATAACCCAAATTTGGGAGCATTCTGACTGGTGGGTCAAAAGAAGAAGATTTAGGAATTAATACAGGTCAGGTCAGGTCACGTCAGGTAAGGGAGCATGCGCCGGAGCAACGCGTCGCTGTGTGCACTCTCCGCCGGTACTCCAAGGGCCTCCATCTAGCCATCCACCAGGCAGATGCCTGGCCCATCTCCATATCCTTGAGATGCCGATCAACCTGCTACACCCATGAGACACATGGTCAGCCCATTGGCCTCCTCCACACACGAGGATCCCTCACTGAGACAATCTGGTGAGCAAGATCAGCGTCAGGAAAACGAGACACATGTCCATACAGCCGCAGCTGACACTCACGTACTATGCAGGAAACAAATCTCATTTGAGTCTCTCAGCAACCGCTCGTTGGACGAAAAGTCCAACCAGCGAGAGCCAAGGATTCTCCGAAGAGACCCAGTACCAAAGGAATTAAGTCTCCATCTCAGATCCCTGGTCAGCGTCCAAGTCTCACATCCGTAGAGCAACACTGGAAGCACCAAGGACCTGAAGACTCAAACTATTATCCTCCTGTACAGGTAGCAACAGTGCCACACCCCATAATCCAGTGCATCCATGACTTCCCAGGCCTGATCAAGATGTCTATTGACCACTGGCTCACAGCCAGCAGAAACATGCAAGGAGAATTTCAGGGCTGGGGTAAACCCCATCCAGAAACTGATCAGAACATCGTGGAGAGCTGGCGTTAACACCTTACGCACGGCAACACTCGCCCTCTTATACTCGATGGTAGAGTATTGCGCACCAGTCTGGTCGAGTGCACATATGAAGGGCAATGACATTCAGTTAAACGCTGCGATGAGAATAGTGTCTGGAACTCTCAAGCCAACAACGACCGAGTGGCTTCCTATCCTCTGCAACATTGCTCCGCCAGCTATCCATCGGGATGTGCTATCATCCCAATACTTCAGCCACATTTTGGCAACCGAAAATCCAGCCCAGCGCCTTCTCATTGAACGTTCGCACTGTCGCCTCAAGTCCCGAAAACCACCGTGGAACCACACCGAGCTCCTTACTGAAGCCCATCAAAGCGAAGCAGACTTGTGGAGGGCCAGCTGGGAGGCTGCCACAGCTCCTAATAAACATATTGTACATGATCCAACCATTCCTCCACCCAGTTTCACACTCTCGCTTTGGCAATGAACAGCCCTCAACAGGCTGCACACTGGACAGGGCCGTTGCGGTAGTACCCTCCAACGATGGAGGATGAGGCTAGATGCACCCTGTGACTGGAGGAGTTCAGTCGATGGAGCACATCACATCACACTGTCTCTTGCGGAAGTTATCGGGAGGACTTTTAGCTCGCCACCAACTCACCCCTGAGGCAGCCACATAGCTGCAGAACCTTGACATTAAACTTTAGCGCAATCCATTTTGGCCACACACAAGAAGAAAGAAGAAGTCACATGACCAGAACAAGCTTTGCAATCCCTGTTACCAGTTAGGAGAGGAATGTTGCTGCCACATTTTCCCAATTTTATGTTGCATGTGTTTTATCATCACCCATCCACAGATGAAACGTGTTTCTTCCATTCCATCAATTACTTAGGACTCTGCTTCACCCCAGCTGTGCAGGTACTAAGTCAGGGTGGAAGTTGAAATTTGGCCAAGATATCAGCACACAATGGCTTACGCTGTTAAAAGGTACTGTTGGGTTCCTCGCATGTACTAGACAAATGCCAGCAGATAGGACGGTCAGGATAACGTCCCCTCCAAAAGGACGGCATATTCCTTAATGCAACATATTGTCTGTGTCGTGCTAAACTGAGTTTATAGTCACGTCCTATCCTAATGGGACTCTAAACTGTAAAGTCAGAGTAAAAGGCAAGTATACTGAAACGCAAAAGAAACTTACCACCTTTTAAACCTTCAAATATCAACAATAACACTGCGTGTAGTAAATGTGTGAACTTATTTGTGGACGATAGTGTCCTCACTGTCAGACAAAATGGTCACGGATGGTCACTTGAACCTTCAATGGTCACTTCATAGCACAGGTGTTGAACAGACGTTTTGACTGTCAGTGATTAGCAAAGGGGTACGGGATGATTTTAATGAGCTGCACGTGATGTCTTGATATTGGCTTTAAAAAGGCCAGTGCAAAATGGGCATTTCAATCAACATGCCACGATTGCCAAGGGATCAACGGCAGTGTGCCTTGGGCATACTGCAAGGCGGATTGCGCTACCGTGAGGTGGCACGTCGCTTTGGCTGTTCACACCAGACGATATCAGCCCTGGTGGACAGAGACACCCTCCACAACTCTGCAGATGACAGACCTCGATCAGGGAGGCCAAGAGTCACCACTGCAAGTTAGGACAGGCAGATGGTCATAAGTCAGATGGCTTCAGACATTGAGGACTGAGTGGGACAGAATCCAGCAGCAATCCATCCAAAGACTGGTAGGCAGTATGCGCCGACGATGCACTGCCTGTATTCAAAACAATGGTGGCCACACACGCTATTGAAAGGGGACTGACATTGCACCCTGTGCTGTTCTGTACTGTAGAACAAACTTATGAGATGGTGTATCTTCGTCAAAAACTTGACATGTCATCAATAAAATGCCAATGTTTCAATTAGCAATTGTTGGTTTGTTTTATTTTGAACTGTTACAATTTTATTACATTTCAAACAAGTGGGAAGTTTCTTTTGCGTTTCAGTATATTGTTGCGGATTCGCGCCCGCCGGCGTGCGGACGGCCACGTAACTCGAATCGCGGCACGTCGCCCACCGGACGGACAATCCAGTCGTGACCCTCTCGGACTAACGCCGGGAACCAGTCACGGGTGGACCTTTCGGTCTCACCACGATCGTGCCAATCGGCCCCCGCGTGGGATAGGGTTGCTCGCCAAATTCGACCTTCCTAAGTACCCACACGGAGGGTAGACCGGGCGATCGCACCTCGCCGCAGGTCGACTTCGGACACGGGCCACTTTAAGCCACCCGTTCCGTACTATCGGGATAACCGAGCGGTGTTATTCATCGGCCTCGACGGTTCGATTAATTATCGGGCGTTTTAGCCCATGACCAACCCTTTACGTGAAGCAAGATGGAGATTCAATGAAAGAAAAGACGAAGCGAATCGGGAAAACAGTTCAACATAACTCACATTTATTTCGCGATGAACGGGAAGCACACATATACAATTACACCAAAAGCACATGTAAAAGGAGAAGAAACACAATATTACACAAAAGCAAATATAAAAGAGAAACACAATGCAGAACTACCGAGCACACGGCAACGCTTATACAATTTTACTTCACAGACGGCGCCGACAACACATATTCCCAAAGCAAAAGAAAAGAACCACCCTCCAGGATGAGGCGGGCTTGGGGCCGAGACCGTGTCGGGCCTACCGTCTGATGATGAGATGCAAAGTGGCGGTGGCGCCTCAACTCCGCGGGCCTCGCGGACAGTCTGGTAGGGGGTGGGAAAGGGGCCCCCTTGTCGCACTATCTCAGCGCGGGGGGAAACAGGAGGGGGTTGTTGATGCTCGGGGGATGGCGGATATCACCCTGTCTCGGGTCCCGCGACGAGCGTCTCCTCCTCGACCTCGGTGGCGTTGCTGGCCTCTCCCTCTGCAGCTCCCGGCACCGACGCGAGCACCCCCTCCCTCCGCCTTCGCCGCCGCCACCTCTCCACAGCTCCGTCTAATCGCCTTCTCCGTCTCCTCTCTTGGCTCGTCCCAACTCTTCACTCTTGACTTCTCCCCTCCGAACCCACAACTGCCTGGCGAGCGCGGCCGTTTATATAAGCCCCGTGGCTTCGCTCCTTCACCTTTGACCCTCTGCCTCCGACCCTTCACCTCTCTAACTGGCTCCCCATTGGACCGAGGAAAAGTGGGCGTGAATGCTTTTTGATCCATGAATTTGCATATAGCGTCCTCACTCCAACGCCCTGGAGGCAGGGCCAAATCGCCCCAGCTCACCGATAGGACGGAACAGAAGTGGGCGTGAGTCGTTTTTGATCCGTTTTTCTTCGGAAAGTCTGTGATGTCTCTGAACACGCTGCTCGGTGCGCGCCCCGCACGAGTCCAGCATCGGCGCCCACAAATGGCGCGAGAATGGTGGGGATGCGATGGTGGCGAGTTGTGACGGTAAAGGTCGTGGCTGTTGTTGTGAAGCGGCGTTGTGGTTGGTGGTTGTTGTTGTGAAGCGGCGTTGTGGTTGGTGGTTGTTGTGAAGCGGCGTTGTGGTTGTTGTGTGATGGCTGTTGAGACGTGGTTGGTGGTGGTAGTAATGGCGGCTGGTCCAAAATAAAGATAGTAAAAGAAAAACGGCTATCCTGAAGAGTCGCAGCCCGACTGAATGACATTTATTCCCTCGAAACAACGGGTTTGGGCCTAACTACACATATACTTACAGAGATATCTCACCTAAGGGACCTGAATGGTGGTTTGTGAATTTCGTCAACCACAACAATATGTTACCTCTGAACTAACCAATTAAGAGATGCATTAATATGAAGGTGTCAACTTGAAAACATTTTGGATAATTATGCATGAACAGGTTTGATGCAATACAATGGTCAGAGCCTATCAGAAGGACAATTTGTAGTCTTATTGCTGCCTCGAATTTGATTGAGGTGAAAACCTGCCCAGATCCTTCACTTCAACCGATAGAAATCGCTGTCATATCTTACCATCTGAAATCGCTGTCATGTTTTCAGAATGCCATCTGAAACCCAGAGTAAATAAACCACAATCCATCACAGAACTTGCACTTACTTTGAAGGAGAATTCATCCAACTTTAAAACTAATATCTATCAGATTTTAGTGCAGTGTTAGTGACAATGACACAAATCGAACAAACAATTGCAAAATAATAATTCTACAGATTTATTTACCGTCCCAATTATTTTGCTTAAATAGTGCAAGTACTATTTAAGTACTTTAACATTTTGTAATATTGGTTTCTGGTATGATTTAAGACGAGAAACAAAATGGTTACTGAACTTGAAATATAGCCTTCATGGATAAATAGTCTACAAAACGTTAAACTAACTTCACTTTGGTGTCAAAATTTTATCTGGATTGACTTTCTAATAAAGTATGTAAAGTTGAAAAAAAAATCAAGCAAATGTTTATAAACAATTTTGTGGTTTTCATTTGGAATAATGATACAACCTTTCCACTGTGACATTATATCTTATTCCCCACACCACTTGTGTAGCAGAAAATAGCATCGTACTTGTTCTTGCCCAGTCTACTTGGCTGCTGGGAATCCCTGGCGTCTTGAAACGATACTCCAAGATATCCGCCGGGTGTGCAAATATACAATCCTTGCCTGCAATGCAGCAATATATTTTGGAAAAATGAAATAAAACCCTCATCACCACCCCCAATTATTTGCTGCCCATTTATATTTGAGAAATACATGGATCAAGATATAATGAAAATGTTGATCCACAATGTTCAGCAGTGATAAATATGGCAAATGTAATGCAAAAAAAGTAAGACTACAGGGGATCTCACTTTATCTTGGGAGGAATCACACAGAGTTCAGCAGATATTAGCCATTTTTTGATATTAATAAAAAAAAAAACAATGCAAAATGTGCTAAAATTACAAAACTTGGTAGTCAAACACCTTGGTATAATTATAGTTTTCAGACTTGGAGGCACCATAGCAGGTTAACTTCCTGTACATTGTGGGTAGTCATACTTTGACAGGTGCATTTAACATGTTTCAGAGAAAAGTTATGGTTCTCCATTTCTATTGAGAATTTTTTTTTTGTTTCAGTACTGTACAGGGAATTACCACCAACAAGCTCCGTATTTATATAATCAGTGTTATATTTAAGAAATATATTAGATCACTCACCAATTCTTTAAAAAATATTAGATTCATTAGTGACCCAGAACCATGATCCCAAATTCTATTTTTAGTAACACTGTATTCATTTATGTTATCTGCAAAACATGCAGTGCAGTCTATCATCATATATAATTATTAGAGAAACAGTTAAGAAATTGTTACATTGTGTGTCTTTCTTTTTCTTTTCTTTTAAAGGTGTTGTTGATTTTTACAAAAGCAATGTACCTGAGAAGCCAAAGCATACTTTCCAGAGACCAATATGGCCACCCAGTAGTGCCAGTTGTCTCAGGCAATGCCCTTCCCCATCACCCCAACAGCCAGCAGAAGTGGGACGATCGGTACTCGATAAGGACGACTTGTTTCCAAGCATATTGCCTGGAGCAGGTGAATGATTGCCGAGATGGTTGCCAGGTGGTGTTGATTGGTTGTTGGGCATAAAACTCAGCCAATGTGAGCTGGCTATGGCAACAGCGATATATATAGTAGCCATAGAGCTCAACAACGTTGCAACAACAACAGCCGTTGCCACACGGTTCTCCATGGAGGTAAAGAAGAAAACTTTTGTTCCTGCAAGGAGGTTATAATGAGCATCATGAGTATTACTTTAGTAGCCTTTTAGCAAGTGACACTCTTTAAATGTAACCATGACAACGAATATAACAGTGTACTATAACAACATGTGACAAAGCATTTAATCTTTACACCTGAGATGTGATTCTTTCACATGTTATTTGCATTTTAATACCTACTTTTTCTTGTTTCCATAATTATTTCCGTGTGTGTGTGTGTGTGTGTGTGTGTGTGTGTGTGTGTGTGTGTGTGTGTGTGTGTGTGTGTGTGTGTGTGTGTGTGTGTGTGTGTGTGTGTATCCTCTGTAATTCCAAAACCATAAAACCTAGCAATCTGAAACATTGCATGCATACCAAGAAAACTCCAAGGAAGCGCAAGAGTGAAAATGGGGTGTCTGGTTAATTAAAACACCCCTTTTGAAGATAATAAATGGCCTTATTTAATTATATCCTTCATCAGGCAATCCTCGGCCACCTCACTCTCTGGGTCTTAAGGCGTTTCCTGAGTCACCTTGCTGGGGTCTGAAGCCACCAGGTTTTTTGGCCTGCCTAACCATGCCTTGACTTGGAACAGGCTGCAACGATTACTTAATGATAAAGTTGCTATTTTCACTTTCCTCACTCATATTATTGAATGCCCGTTCATCATGGCTACAAATCGCTGTGTACATTGCAATGCTTATAAATACCTGGAGAAGGTTTGTGACTTTATTTAATTTCTTTTGTGACTTTATTTAATTTACACACATGCGATCACCACGAGTATCTCTTAAACGAAGGAGAATTACAAAATTTAAGCTCCAGAATCGAACTTACAAGCAGTTCCGACTCCAAGAGAAGTGTTCCTTTGCCCAATTTGGGCGTCTCTGGGAGGTGTATGTTTAATGTGTAATTACGTGCCAAACGAGCCGTTTCTTATCAACCGTTTCATTTGAGTGCTTGCTTGAGTGCTTGAAGCCACCTGGCAAGCGCTCTCAAAGCTGCTTGGTTGTTCATTTTGGTAAAAGCACCCGTGCTCTCAATGGAACATCGATTAGACAGACGTAGGTTTCCGCCTGTGTTGGGCCCTGCGGTACCATGCGGTGGGTGCCTCGGGAGGTGTCTCATCCGCTGAAAATGTGCAATTTTATTTATGAAGGACATTCTTTTGTTTTACCTTATTGTGCGATCTCCTTTTAATGTAATCCATCCCTCAATTCGACATCGATTATATATATATATATATATATATATATATATATATATATATATATATATATATATATATATATATATATATATATATATATATATATATATATATATATATACATATATATATATATATACATATATATATATATATATATATATATATATATATATAGATATATATACAACCAGAGAGTTGGTGTCAAAGCCACCCAATGCTTGCCTGTTTATACATTTATCATTTTTAAAAGACGAGTAATAATATTTTTTATAAAGCATTGCAGTGAAGTCTGATCCAAATAATTTTAAAGCAATATATGTATTTGTATATTGTAATCAGTAAAAAATAGTGGTGGATAAAAACATTAGAAAGGAAATAACTTACACCAAAAACTTTAACATTTTCACGCTCACGCTCACGCTGACGCTCACGCCGGGGGTATCGCTATAGCTCTCTGTTCTTCGAACAGGCGAGCTAAAAACCAGAGAGTTGGTGTCAAAGCCACCCAATGCTCGCCTGTTTATACATTTATCGTTTTTAAAAGACTAGTCTAATAATATTTTTTTATCAAGCATTGCAGTGAAGTCTTATCCAAATAATTTTAAAGCAATATATGTATTTGTACATTGTAATCAGTAAAAAATAGTGTGGTAGATAAAAAAATTAGGAAGGAAATAACTTGCACCAAAAACTTTAACATTTTCACGCTCATGCTCAGCTCACGCTGGGGGTATCGCTATAGCTCTTTGTACTTCGAAAAGACGAGCGAACAATAAGGTCCATCCAACCAGGTGTTTGCCATGATCGAGCTGTGAAGGCAGAGAGCATAGATCGACATTTTGTGTTCTGTGCCTTGATATGTTTTTCAATTGAATTTTGCTCATTTCCCACTTGAATTCCTCTTTAAAGGTAAATCTTTGTGTTTGTCATTTTTATGTATTTTATGTGTGTGTTCATTTGTGCATGCGTGTATGTACATTAACTGCATTACCATAACGGAACTTGGTGAGTGCGTGTGTGCGTGCGTGTGTGGTCAGGTCAGGTCAGGTATGGGAGCATGCGCCAGAGCAGCGCGTCGCTGCGTCTACTTTCCGCCGGAACTCCAGGGGCCTCCGTCTGGCCATCTCCCAGGCAGATGCCTGGCTCATCCCCATCTCCTTGAGATGCCGATCAACCTGCTGCAACCACGAGGCACGTGGTCGGCCCATTGGCCTCCTCCACTCAGCAGACTGCCTTGCTGAGAGAATCTGGTGAGCAGGATCAGCGTCAGGAAAACGAGCCACATGTCCATACAGCCGCAACTGACGCTCACGGACCATGCAGGTAACAAATCTCATCCGAGTCTCTCTCAGCAACCGCTCGTTGGACACAAAATCTGACCAGCGATAGCCAAGGATTCTCCGAAGGGACCTGGTGTGTGTGTGTGTGTGTGTGTGTGTGTGTGTGTGTGTGTGTGTGTGTGTGTGTCGATTTAAATCTACAAATGTGGGTTTCAGAATGCGGAATGGAGTCCTCCCAAGGCGAGCTGAAAGTATCCACCTTCATTGTGGCATGGGGTCACGATTCATGGACCAAGTTATGAAGTTTTCTGTTTTCAAAGTTTTGTGCTGCTCTCTTCAGGATCGTTACTGAGCCCAGGACGGCTTCCAACTGTAGTTTGTTTGTAGTGATATTCCCAGGAATGGTTTTTAATATCTCTCTTGAGTTTCTTTATCATCACTGGTACAACTTTGGCATTCTTCAGCTTCCAGGATCTTTACATTTCATACTTGAGGTCTTCGTATTTGGTCATTTTCTTGATTTCTGCATCGTTAGTCCAAAATCACTGGCATCAACACCTCAATTAGCAATGCCGCCTTCTCTTTTTTTTGTACCGAAGTATGATATCTGGTCGCAATGCTTTGTTTTCGATGTTTATGTCCAATGGGATCATTAGGTCATACGTGAGCGGTACTTCAATGTTGTCAGTGATTGCTTTGGTTCATTTTCCCACAAATTTTCGGGAACTGGAACGTAAGAGTTTTTGCAGATGTGCCAGCGGATTACTTTACAAACTCTGTTGTGTCGTTGTGTGTGCAGATGTTGACATGTTTTTATTTTTTGGTCATTAAGCGTCATCAAAATAAAGACCAATTACTGCACTGTAGTCCCAAGAAGAAAACCAAACATAACAAGACACACACACACAATATATATATATATATATATATATATATATATATATATATATATATATATATATATATATATATATATATATATACATATACATATATAAATTATATATACATATATATATATAAATATATTGTTACGATTCCGCCAGTTCGACACCACGCACGACCGCTTACGGCCCAACCGCAGTCGCGTGTCTGTCGAAAACCGGAATTCAGTCGGAGCTTCCGGACAACTCCGGAAACCTGCTGCGGGTGCCTTAACGCACCATAAACTGCCAATATTCTGTCCACACGGTACAGGGTTAATCGCCGAATCTCGATATACCTAATTATCCGTGCAGACTGAAGTACCGAAAATTTATACCTCAACGGAACTCGTCCGGAAACGAGCCGCTTAGCGCGCTCGTTCCGTGTGCGATGCCAAGCGGTTTTAATCGCCAAGTTCCGTCGGACCAAATGACAACTTTCATTTGGCTCTAACAGCCTGCTAATTTCCCGAACGCGCCGTGGAAGTCAATGGGAGGAAATGGACGCAACGAGCAGGTTTACATTCAACAATGGGGCATTTATTTATTACAAATAAGCAATCAATGGGGATGGGGACATGGCACGAGCAAAAGCCAACAGCCGATGTCTATTCAATATGTACAGGCATGCACTTAAATCATTTCTACTTATAAAGACAAGGCGCCACAGAAACAGACTTTCATACAAAACCCAGAAAAGAAACGGGTCCGTGAGCCTTTATTCGGACTCGGAGCCTGGATGACCGAAGGCTCACAAGAGGCCGGGCAGGTTACCTGGCCACCCCTTGTGACGGCTCGAAGGTCTTCGGGTCTGCGACCCGTGGTGTGTCTGCCTGGCCCTCGTGTCGCAATGCGCCAGTTGCTTGTGCGGCCAGGCGGCTTGAGCAGCTCGGCGAGCGGCTTGAGTGGCTGCTTGGTGGCCCAGCTCTCGTCGCGGCATTTTGTCGGACCTGGCCGGCGACGCTTTCAGAGGAGTGAACTTGGCTCTTTTAGAGTTGATGCTCTTTAATGACTCATCCACTACCTCAGCGACGCTGCTCGACCGCCGTCAGGGTCGTTTTCCCAGACCACCAAGCTCCGCTGCTGCCGCTGGCTCTCCTTGCCCGGACTTCGACGACTCGCTGGAGTCCACCGCAGCTGGCACCTTGGTTTCTCCCCCGACTGGCACTGATTTCCGAAGCCGCGACTTGCACTGGTTCAAGACCGCTCTGACTCTCTACTCTGACTTCTCTCCACCGTTCCCCTACTGACTTCTGCACACTCTGGGCGAGCTCCACCCTTTATAGGTGGGGGCGAGCTGCCCCTTGAACTCTCACCCGAGGCCGGGCTCCACCCACTCTTCACCTCCGACCTCTCACCCCTCGAAAGCCTCGCTGGAAATCCCATGTCCGACGTCACCGGTTGGTTTCGGGGAAGCCATCCTGTGATCCATATATGCAAATAAGCTCGCGTTGTTTGTTCAGGAGATGATGGTTGGGGTTGTTTGTTTGTGTTTGTTGGAGATGATGGTTGCGATGTTTGTTCGCGTTGTAGGAGATGATGGTTGGTGCGGAGATGGTATTGTTCGTCGAGAAGATGGCGGTTGGTGTTGTTTGTTCACGTTTGTAGGAGATGATGGTTGCGATGTTTGTTCGCGTTGTAGGAGATGATGGTTGGCGCAGAGATGGCGTTGTTCGTCGAGGAGATGGCGGTGTTGCGATGTTTTCAAATAAAAGATAGAAAAGAATAATGACTACCTCAAAGATTCACAGCCCGGCACAAGAACAATGTCCTTTACACATCGGTGGGGGGGATCCTAACCTGGAACACATACTTATCGAAATAACTGATCTTCGGGGAACCTGAATGATGTTCTGTGAATTTCCACAACCGCAACAACAACAAAATATATATATATATATATATATATATATATATATATATATATATACACATACATACCTATATACATATATAGAACTAGAGGGGGAGCACTCAGTAGAGTGCAAAACCTCCGCCGCCAATACTGCTCGGTCACTCAAGTGAACCTGATATCCTATTCATTCAATTTGACGTCAACAGTGCTCACAGAGTTATGGATTGCAACTTTCCCTTTTACATACTCAATTCATTCGTCATAACTAGATTCCTTGAGACAGAAATTGATTTTATGTGGGTATATCCACCTGAAGTTCCAAAATCAGCCGCAATTATAATTTTGGCATGTCTTTTTGTTGGAAATCACTTATAACATGAAGAAATGCAAAAAAAAAAAAATTCAAATATTTTTTCAAAATGGCCGCCATAGCGGCCATATTGGATTTTGGAGCAAGTCCAAAATCTAATGGCCTGATCCTTGGATCATACCTAATCCCCCCACCAAGTTTCGTCGAAATCCGTAGAGGAGTTTTTCCGTAATACTGTTCACAAACAAACAAACAAACAAACAAACAGAAAGGGGTGAAAACTAACCTCCGATCTTCGATGGCGGAGGTTAAATACACACACACACACACACACACACACACACACACACACACACACACACACACACACACACACACACACACACACACACACACACACACACACACACACACACACACACACACACACTGTCCTGGTAAGTACTTAACAAAAGCAATTATATTTGAAGTTCGAACCTTAACTTTTAAGCAATTGACTAATTTCCCATCTGCCCGGCTCATCAGCTGGGCACCATTTTTCATCGAGGTTTTGATCCTTTCAGCCCAGAACCTCTCCAAACGGTGGACCCACAACCACAGTCACAGGTCCACATCAGTAGATTACTCAACATCAATGGACCCACAACCTCAAAGTTGTGTCCAGACAGTCAGTCAACACAGCAATGCAATATCCTTATTCAAACTTAATTAATTATTACTTATATTTAAAGTACAACTACATACGAATAACTTTATTCATACCCCACTTGATATAATATATTAAGCGAAAAACACTACCTTGTTGGCATGTCCATTACACAGCACCTCCATCTAACCATGGACTCAAACTGTCATTAAATAACCGATTTTAACACACTGCACTGCATATCCTAGCAACCACAAACAAATTATTTCAATGCTTATTCATAATGTATTTTAAAAATAATTTTTATTGTATTTTCATCGAAATACCTCCATTATTTAATACTATATATATAAAATCAATAATATTAATTAAATAATTTACTTCACTAAAATAATTTCTTTATTATTATTATTGTATCAAATGCAATGCAATAGGAACTTGTTTGCACAAAAACCAACCAAACTTAAATAAAACGTGATGATGGAGTCAAAAGACATTCTCACAAGACCTGATCAAACAATCAGCCAAATATCCTGTTTAACATGATGGAAAAAATATTCTCAGCACGTTCCACAAAATCATCTTTACTGAACAAATTCTTGCAAATCTAAGTAGCTGAGATGAAAAGACATTGTAACCCATTTTAATTGGTACATTGCAACCTGGAAAGGTGTACAAGACAACTGGGAAACTGAAATCATCAACTTTATGATATACACTTGTACTAAAACCATTCTGTCCAACTCTAACCAACACATCCAGATATGTAGCAACTGTACAATCATTATCACTCCTGTTTGCAATCATGTTATCTGGATAAATCTTGTGAAGCTGCCTATCAAAAAAATTATAGTTAACCACACAAATATCATTCGGTCATCTCTTCGAGCATGACCTAATAATATTGGTGTTGAGAGGAGAGGTGACGATCCGTCCGTCCGTTCACAATGAAGTTGAAGCGGGAGATCTGGTCATTAGTGATCCTGATAGAGGTCGATGAGACGTACATGATGGTATGACTTTCAAAGTCACCGAAGGTCAAGGTCAAGGTCACGAGGCCTTTGAAGTTGCGAAAATGACGATTTTCAAATTCTATCTCCTCCGCCATTTCTCAAGCGATCTTGAATTTGATTGTAGCATATGAATCCATGGGACAATATCTAAATTTTGGTCGGGCCGGATTTTCGATATTCGCTTTCGTTTTCGTGTCACGTGACTTCAAAGTTGGCAAAAAATGAGAAAATGACGATTTTCATGCGAAAATGATGATTTTCAAAATCTATCTCCTACATTTCTCAAGCAATCTTGAATTTGATTGTGGCATATGAATCTTTGGGACAATATCTAAATTTGGTCGGGCCGGATTTTCGATATTCACTTTCGTGTCACGTGACTTCAAAGTTTGCAAAAACTGCCCTACCTTCAGGAGGCGATATATTTTCTCGCAGAGATGACCATCACTCCCGCACAGGTGTATTTGTTCTTGTCTATATAATAACATGCACGAGATAATATTTGAGCTTATCCTCATTTTTAATCCATCAGTTTCTGCATGAATGAAAACTCACAGAAAATAAGAAAAATGGCCTCTGCCTCTCTCCTATATATTGTTGTGGTTGACGAAATTCGCAAACCACCATTCAGGTCCCTTAGGTGAGATATCTCTGTAAGTATATGTGTAGTTAGGCCCAAACCCGTTGTTTAGAGGGAATAAATGTCATTCATTCGGGCTGCGACCCCTGTAGATAGCCGTTTTTCTTTTACTATCTTTATTTTGGACCAGCCGCCATTACTACCACCACCAACCACGTCTCAACAGCCATCACACAACAACCACCAACCGCAACGCCGCTTCACACCAACAGCCACGACCCTTACCGTCACATCTCGCTCTCGCAACCATCGCATCACCGCCATTCCCGCGCCGCTTGTGGGCGCCGATCCTGGACTCGTGCAGGGCGCGCACCGAGCAGCAGGTGCAAAAACACCAGCCTTTCCGAAGCAATCGGATCAAAAACGTCTCACGCCCACTTCTGTTCCGTCCTATCGGCGAGCGTGGGGCGATTTGGCCCCGCCTCCAGGTGCGTCGGAGTATAATCGCTATATGCAGATTCGTGGATCAAAAAGCATTCACGCCCACTTTTCCTCTGTCCAATGGGGAGCCAGCCAGAGGTAAAGGGTCGAAGGTGAAGGAGCGAAGCCACGGGGGCTATAAAGGGCCGCGTTCGCTCGCCAAAAAGGGCAGTGGAGTTGGGAAGAGTCAGTCAAGAGAAGAGTCGGAGAAAGCAGTTGGACGGAGCTGTGGAGAGTTGGAGAGGTGGCGGCGGCGGTGAAGGCAGTCGAGAGGGCGCTCATGTCAGAGTCGGGGAGCTGCGGAGAGGGGAGGCCGGTAACGCGACCGAGGTCGTGGTGGAGACGCTCGTCGCGGGACCCGAGCCAGCAAGATATCCTCATCCCCCCCCCCCGAGCATCAACAACCCCCTCCTGTTTCCCCCCGCGCTGAGATAGTGCGAGAAGGGGGCCCCGTTCCCACCCCATTGCCAGACACTGTCCGCGAGGCCCGCGGAGTCGGGGCGCCACCGCCATTTTGCGACTCATCACCAGACGGGTAGGCTCGACGCGGTCTCGGCCCCAGGCCCGTCTGCCCCCTCATAGTGGAGGGTGGTCCCTTTTTCTTTTGCTTTGAGTATATGTGTTGTCGGCGCCGTCTGTGAAGTAAAACTGTATAAGTGTTGCCGTGTGCTCGGTAGTCGGTAGTAGATCTGCATTGTGTTTCTCTTTTACATTTGCTTTTTGTGCAGAATTGTCGTGTCACTTTTACATTTGCTTTTTGTGCAGAATTGTCGTGTCACTTTTACATTTGCTTTTGGTGTATAATTGTATATGTGTGCTTTCCGTTTGCCGCGGAATAAATGTGCTTTATGTTGAACTGTTTTTCCCGTTTCGCTTCGTCTTTTCTTTAATTGAATCTCCATCTTACTTCACGTAAAGGGTTGGTCGTGGGCTAAAGACGCCCAACAATTAATCGAACCGTCGAGGTTGACTATAACACCCCTCGGTTATCCCGATAGTACGGAACGGGTCGCTTGAAGTGGCCCGTGTCCGAAGTCGACCTGCGGCGAGGTGCGATCGCCCGGTCTACCCTCTGTGCGGGTACTTAGGTAGGTCGAATTTGGCGAGCAACCCTATCCCACGCGGGGGGCCGATTGGCACGATCGTGGTGAGGCCGAAAGGCCCACCCGTGACTAGTTCCCGGCGTTAGTCCGAGAGGGTCACGACGGGATTGTCCGTCTGGTGGGCGACGTGCCGCGATTCGAGTTACGTGGCCGTTCGCACGCCGGCGGGCGCGAATCCGCAACAATATTGTTAAGGATTCAGCGACGGAGGGATTCTCAACCCACTCCGGCCATCTCCGGGGTTTATAATGCCGGCTGGCTCGGCACAGGCCTCGGGTCACGCGTCTTCAATCGCGATACCAACGTAATCCTGGACCTTACCAGCTGGGGAAATAGAACCCCGGTTACAGACTGGTTTTGTCAGATGCCGAGCGTTTTCTGCCAGTCTGTAACCATTTTGGTTTTATATGCCAATCTAACGGATCGTTCCTCAACGCGACACGAATTGATCCATAGCGGCAACTTCATACGAACCAACCAGATTTATTGGGGAACATCAGGGAACACAACACAAGCAAAATATTCACGACAATGTTTTTATCAACAATCTTTAACCCGTTCTTAACTTGGGAACTACAGATTACAGGTTTTGAGGGGGTCCCTACCAAGATATGGCTTAAACAACATGCAGACAAGACAGACAGACACCATGCAGACAAGACAGAGTACTTGGTGATGTTTCATGGACGAGAGGAAAGTGTCAAAAGCACGAATGTCGCTTGTAACAAGCGAACAAGCTCGTAACAAGTCCACGGATTCGAGCCCAAGCTCGAACACGCCGCGTGGCAAGATGGCGACGCCGTACTCTTTCTTCTCAAGGCACCGCGTGCGCACGCCCTCCTCAGCGCGTTCTAGCCCCGCGCAATGTCGACGGCACAAGACCGTTAGATCGACGGTGGGTCTCTGCTGGTTTCCCACAAGGTCCAGCATACAAGTCTGTTCACCTGGCCTGTTCACCAGACAAGGCCAAATAGAGGTGTTTGGGCTCCGGCAGGCAGATCGGCAGGCGGATCGACAAACGTGTCGAGGACCGTCTCATGAAAGTCGATCGCCCACTCGACGTGCAGGCAGCCTCAAGTCATTTCTCCTGCCTCCTTCACAAAGCAGATTGCAGACAGACACAGCCATCCCCTACACAGCAGATCACGACTCCCACCAGTCGTTTCTCAGTTCCACCTTTTCTTTCTCGGCCGATGGCAGACTCGACCCTCAGGTTCAGTTTTCTCTCCCGGCCGATTCACCACTGCCTTTCCTTTTCTCGCTCGCCTCGAAGCCCCTGCTCATCCAGCAGATCGTGACTCGACACTCGTCGTTTCTCTGTTGCCTTCCCTGCCTTTCTTTCGGCTCGTCCTCACGAAAAAACAGACACAGCTGTTCCGTGTACAGCCGATCGGCGCCACCTCGGCGCTCAGT
The DNA here is from genome assembly GCF_056783735.1 of Eptatretus burgeri. Classification (NCBI taxonomy): domain Eukaryota; kingdom Metazoa; phylum Chordata; class Myxini; order Myxiniformes; family Myxinidae; genus Eptatretus; species Eptatretus burgeri. The sequence continues at coordinate 62,846,891 of NC_140965.1, forward strand.
TTTACCACAGTTTATTTTTTGTTCGCTCGCTGCGAGCCACTCGCTCCTCCCCTTTTGGAAGCCGACAAACTCCTCCCCCCAGCTCAACCTCCCTCTCCAGACCACTCCCCCTCAGCCGACTGAGCAGGGCCTATCGTCCGGAGAGGGGAGGAAGAAGAAGCCCTCGGCACACCACCACTGTACGAACAATAAACATGCATCCTACACCTCCCGACACACATGTAACATCCATTTTACCGAACAACCTAGCTAAACATGCATTTAATGGGGGATCTGAGCTAATCCTATATTTAGTAGCCTACTAAGGGCCATTTCCGAAACAATATATAAAATATATATATATATATATATATATATATATATATATATATATATATATATATATATATATATATATATATATATATATATATATATATTGTGTCGCCGAAATAGGTGACCCTTATTGTCAGTAATTCTGTCTGTTTGTTTGGATGTTTGTCATCAGCATAATTGGGAGTATACGTGGGCGGATTCTGACCAAACTCGGGTGGTAGGTACATCTTAAGACCAAGTGCTTTGGAAATTGTGATGGCTGCTCGGAACGCTTTGGTTCCCTAGCAACAACCGAAAAACCTTCAAAATCGGTACCGTTCACGCAAAATCAATTCTGAAAGCCATTATCCCACGTAGGGTTATGAAATTTGGCACGAATGATCTACAGGTGATGCTCTATCAAATATATTACAGTTTTTGTGAAATATGGAATACTTTACCCGCAGTGCTCCCGACAATTAGGGTATGCGCGAAAATTGAAGGCCCCTGAGCGACCAGGTGAGTGCATCGATACGAATGAAACCTTGCAGGTTCATGGTACTCAATGAGTACTACAACTTTGCCTCAGGACATATTGACCGATTTCGCTTAGGTCAGGGGTCAAAGGTCAATTAGTGCAAAAATCGATAATATGCAAGAGCTGGAGGTGCCTTCGCGCCAAATGTTACTCCTCCTAGGGTTATGGTCGGATGGTCATGAAAATTCACACTAATCGTCTGGAATACATTGTGCACAAACGATCGAGCCGGGTTTTCAATTTAGATCTTTGTTCACCCACAGCACCCCCTCTAACTTTGGGGATTTCCGATCCCAACCCGCATTTTCGGTACTTTCATTCAAATGGATACAGAGTAGTTATCAGTAGATGGAACTGGATGAGATTTGATATGCATAATCTTAAGGTGATTTCCTATCCGCTATATGACATCCATTTTGCTCTATATCTTATAGTTTCTATGCTCGGCGACCCATCACCGCCTACCGGCTTGTATCTCTATCTCGCTCCCTCTCAGACCCCTCCCCTCTCACACCCCACCCCTCCCCCTGCTCACCCACCCCTCCCTCTCTGTTGAGGGGACTGTGGCACTTACGAATCAGATTTGGAGTGAGCTGACCAGAGAGGTGCACACTGCATGTACAAGCATGCATGCAGGCAGACCTTTGCCAGGTAGATAGCATGGGTATTAAATGCTCCTGCCACAGTTCTCGTGTGTGTGTGTGTGTGTGTGTGTGTGTGTGTGTGTGTGTGTGTGTGTGTGTGTGTGTGTGTGTGTGTGTGTGTGTGTGTGTGTGTGTGTGTGTGTGTGTGTGTGTGTGTGGTCGTGGGGTCGTGGGGTCGTGGGGTCGTGGGGTCAATAAGCATAACATATTGTTGCGGTTGTGGAAATTCACAGAACATCATTCAGGTTCCCCCAAAGATCAGTTATTTCGATAAGTACGTGTTTCAGGTTAGAATCCCCACCGATGTGGAAAGGGAATTGTTCATGTGCCGGGCTGTGAATCTTTGAGGTAGCAATTTTTCTTTCTCTATCTGTTATTTTAAAACAACACAACATCCTCATCATCAACAAACAACGCCATCTTCACAACCCAGCATCTCCTACAACACGAAACAAACAGCAACTGTCATCTCTTCACCATCGACAAACAACGCCAACCATCTCCTGAACAAACAACGCGAGCCGATTTGCATAAACGGATCAAAACGAGGGTTTCCCCGACACCAACCCGTGACATCGAACATGGGGTTCCCAGCGAGGCTTACCAGGGGTGAGAGGTTGGAGGTGAAAAGTGGGCGGAGCCCGGCCTCGGGTGAGAGATCAAAGAGCGGCTCGCCCCGGGCCAATATAAGGGCGGAACTCTAACGAGTTCGTGGATATTCGTCGCTCTCTGGAGACGATGAGATTCCCGGAGAGAGAGGAGAAGAAGGGAGCGCCAGGCGAGAGTCGGAGGTCGTCGGAGAGGAGTGCACGCCAGAGGTCCTGCCAGCTGCGGTGGAGTCGAGCAAGCTGCGTCGTGGTCCGGGCGAACGGCCCTGAGACGGTCGAGCGACGCTGAGGTAGTGAACGGGACACGAAGAGCATCAACTCTAAAAGAGAAAAAGACCCGTTCACTCCTCCGAGCGCGTCGCCGGCCAGGCCCGACCGACCAGGCCACAGTGGAGGCCAGATGACTGAGGGGAACCGAGCAAGCTGCTCGCCAAGCTGCTCAAGCCGCCCGGCCGCTCAGCAACTGGTGTGTTGCGACACAAGGGCCAAGCAAGAGACACCAGGGGTCACCGACCCAAAGTCCTTCGAGTCGCCACAAGGGGCGGCAAGGTAACCTGCGTGGCCTCTTGTGAGCCCTCAGTCATCCAGGCTCCGAGTTGGAATAAAGGCTCACGAGCCCGTTTCTTTTCCTGGGTTTTGTATGAAAGTCTGTGGCGCCTTGTCTTTATAAGTAGAATTGTTGGTTCAGTGCGTTCCTGTACATAATAGACATTGGCTGTAGGCTTTGCTTGTGTCATGTCCCCTTCCCCCATTGATTGCTTGCCTGTTGAAATAAATGCCTACATTGTTAGAATGTCAATCTGCTTGTTGCGTCATTTCCTCCCATTTACTTCCACGGCGCGTTCGGGAAATTAGCCGGCCATTAAAGCCAAATTAAAGGGGTCAATTGGTCCGACGGAACTTGGCGATTAAAACCGCTCGGCATCGCACACGGAATGAGCGCGCTTAGCGGTTCTTTTTCGTACGAGTTCCGTTGAGGTATGCATTCTCTGTACTTCTGTCTGCGCGGATAATTAGGTATATCGAGATTCGGCGATTAACCCTGTACCGCGTGGACAGAATATTGACAGTTTATGATGCATCAAGGCACCCGTAGCAGGTTTCCGGAGTTGTCCGGAAGCTACGACTGAATTCCGGGTTTCGGCGGACGTGCGACTGCGGTTGGGCCTTAAGCGGTCGTGCGTGGCTGTCCGAACTGGCTAATTCGAAACAATATCATTCTCTTTGCTGAGCCCACCTCCTCCCCTCACCTTTCTGTCCCTCTCTCCCCCTAATAAAATGTAGCACTGTTCTGCCTGTCTGTCTGTCACTCTCTCACACCCATCCCTCCCGTAGTGTGTAGCAACGTTTGGTGAGGCATTACTCTCCCCACCTCACCCCCTACCTCACCTTCTACTAGCCCCCCTCCCTCCCTACCCCGCCCCTGCCCCCCTTGCTCTCTCCCCTAGCACCCCTCCCCCTCTCTCCCATAACACCACCTCCTTCCCTCTCTCCCCTACACCACCTCCCTCTTTCTCCAACCACCCCTCTCTCCCCTACCACCTCTCTTTCCCCTACCACCCCTCCGTCACCCTCTCTCCCCTACCACTCCTCCATCCCCCTCTCTCCCCTACCACCCTTCCACACCTCTCTCCCCTACCACCCCTCCATCCCCCTCTATCCCCTACCACCCCTCCCCTACCACCCCTCCACACCTCTCTCCCCTACCACCCCTCCGTCCCCCTACCACCCCTCTCTCCCCCTCTCTCTCCCCTACCACCCTTCCACACCTCTCTCCCCTACCACCCCTCCATCCCCCTCTATCCCCTACCACCCCTTCCTCCCCTACCACCCCTCCACACCTCTCTCCCCTACCACCCCTCCGTCCCCCTACCACCCCTCTCTCCCCTACCAACCCTCCGCACCTCTCTCCCCTACCACCCCTCTGCACCTCTCTCCCACCCGTCCACCCCACCCCCACCCCTCCACCCGCCCACCCCACCCCCACCCCTCCACCCGCCCACCCCACCCCACCCCTCCACCCGCCCACCCCACCTCTCTCCTCCCCCACCCCCCTTAAGACACCAGTCTAACTCGTACTCAATAAAAATCCATCTAACAACCTCTGGAGAGCTCAAAGTCGAATGTGTTCCTCAACTCTGGACGCACGCACGTAAAGATGCTCAATCATCGGCTGGTTGTCAGCATCCTCATGAGTAAACTAAAACGGGCACTCATAGAGCGCATACCTTCGCCGCCACTACTTTTTTGTTCTTGGTATGAGTGTGGGGAACTGGTTTGATGCTGGTTTGATGCAAATCGAATAAGAATTGACTGAGTTATGCCGAAAACCGCATATTTTTAAAGGGCGTGACCCCCCCCCCCCCCGACATTTAACCCCAACCGGTGACATGTGTTATGACGTCATTGTGTCACAAGATTGGGCATTAAATTCTGAACATTTTGGTGCTGGGTTCATGTAAAGCGGACAAGAATTGACCGCGTTATGACAAAAACCGCATATTTTTCAAGGTCGTGACCCCCCTGACCTTTGACCCCTAACCGGTAACAAGAGTATGGGCGTCATTGTGTCATATTGCATATCACAAGATGAGGCGTTGAATTCTGAACATTTTGGCGTTAGCTGCATGCAAATTGAATAAAAATTGACCGTGTTATCGTAAAAAGACGATTTTGACCTTTTCGTGACCTTGACCTTGACCTTTGACCCGAACGATCCCAAAATCTAATCGAATGCTTCCTGGCTAATAACCAATCATCCCACCAAATTTCATGCAATTCGGTTTAACACTTTTTGAGTTATACGAATCACAAGATTACAAACAAACAAACAAACAAATAAATACACACCGACCAAAACATAACCTTTCGCAGAATGCGAAGGTAAAAAAAACCACTGAATAAGTTTATGTTACACGAGTTCACTTTCACTTACAGGAACCTCAACGCGTGACGAGGCCATTCAGCCCATCAAGCTTGTGTAACGGTTGCCAACCTAATGCCTGTTTGTTTGTGCTTTATCCTTTAAAAACAAACAAACAAACAAACAACGCAGAGCGTGAAGGAGCATGCACAATGTTTGAGGTGTTTAGTGTGCATCGAAGGGACCGGATTCGAACCACCGAACTCTCAAACTGAAAACGGAAGCTCTATAACCATGACAACCCCGATTCTCCATAAGAACCCTCATCCGTCTCGCAAACATCACGAGGCGACCGAGGACGTGCAGATACCGGTGATCCGCAAGTTTGATGACATCCCCAAATGAATACCTACTTACATTATATAACCATTTCCTTTTACATCATCACACAGTCAAACTGCCACACACAGACACACGGTAAGGCCTCACGTCCACAGATGCACAAGAGATGTCTTCCTCCTTCCTGCTTGCGAAGTATCTATCCCGGGTCTCTTGTCAACGTTTATATCTGTACAAGTTTAAAAACACCACGACACCGAAAATCGCCTCGCTGGAGGTCTTCGGTCCCGTTGTCCTCCGTTCCTATGTAAGAGTGTGTCGAAAAGTAAGGAGCCTCCAACAAACGTCCATGTTGTTGTCACTCACAGGATTCAGGACTTTAGTTCCTCAATAAAAAAAAACCAAGAACAAATGTGTCGAAAAGCCGCGTCCTAAAGGTTTTGTCTTCACCAGAAGAACAAGAAGAAAAAAAAAAACAACAACTTCCGATATTTCGTCACGTGCCTTGACGGAGCCAATAGCGAGACTCGTCATGGACGATCGTCGTCGTTCATGACGAGAAAATAGTGTATTTACGAAATTACAATACATTAAATGGAATAATCTTTAAATAGTAACGTGAACTTTTCGAAACTTTAAAGCAAATGTCCGAATATATTTAAAAGTTGATGATAGACGCTCTCAAAAGGCACCCTCAATGCGAGGATGTGTACAAGTGTTTAGTATTTAAGGAGATCCGGATCCTGTATAAAAAAAAGAGTCGAGTCCGAAAGGTTTTTAGAAGAAGAAGAAGAAGAAGAAGAAGAAGAAGAAGAAGACAGAGATATCTCGCAACGCGAAACGCGGCGAAAAATTAAAAATCACGAGTCCCACAAAACCGGCTCATCCTGATGTAACCTGGCTCAATGTTATCTTAATACACGAGGTTATTGTTATCTTAACACGTCAGCAACTGTTGAAATTATTACAAATAAATAATTATGCGTCCACAAGTTCTTGAGATGTCTCTCATTGGTGTAGATTCACTTTTAAAGTTCTAGTAGTCGGATCCGGATCTTGATCTTCACCAAAATCTAATCAGTTCGTCCTCGTCACACACCGAACCTGTCCACGAAATTTCATCCGGATCCGTGCACAACTTTTTGAGGTATCCTGTACACAACAGACAAACAGACAGAAAGAAAGGGGAGAAAACATAATCACCTTCACTGAAAGAGAACGTGTGTTTTAGTTGAGTGGCGTATATAGAGCCTCACGGCTCTGAAATCGCCACGAAACCCGAGAGGAAGAAGAAGAAGAAGAAGTAGTAGTAGTCGTAGTCGTAACCCACATGCTTGTACCGGAAGTGGTAACAACGAGCGATTCACGTGGTGAGGGACGCGCGCGTTGAGGTTTCCATAACTTGGAGCTTCATTGGATTTTCCTATCGTCCGATTTCTCCATGAATAGTTATGATCCCGCTTGTTCACCTTTCCTCGACCATCAATCGCAGTTCCAATGGAGCGTCGCCTTCCAACAGGACCCGCGCCATTTCGCTCCGGCATATCCGCCAGGTCCATTCCAATATGGTCCACCGTGTCCCTCGACACCCTGTCCATCGACACCCTGTCCTTCGTGGATGGCTCCCGGCACCTGGCTTCACCATGGTTTGAGACCCTCCACACCCAACTGGCAAGGTGAGGGGGAGAAGAGAAGGAAAAGGGGGGAAAAAATACAAAAACTACAAAAAATTAAATAATTTAATTAATTAAAAAAGCTATTTTTTGGATCTTTGTCTCGATGGGTTGGGGTGGTGTTGGGCATGATGGGCTGAATGGCCTGCACCTGTGTTCGATTTCCTTGTGTCCTTGTATCATCGGGTCGGGAATCGAACCCAGCTCAAAGATGAGTGTTTTACAGAGGTATGGAATCTGAGCTGTGCTCTCAGCCTGACATAAAGCTTCAGACCCCCTGAGGAGAACTTCCAACATCCATGTTATCTTGAGAGATCAAATTGGTGGTCATCCTCCATTAGGCCACTAAAAAATATATATATATATATATATATATATATATATATATATGTATATATATACAGGATTGTAGCTACATAATTCACTCAACATTGCAGGTACAGCACAGCCACGATCTCGCAGTGTTGTGCTCTGGGAGTTGGATGGCCATCTTGCATCTGCTACGCTACTCGCGTGCATCTTGCGTCCCCCGCTAACTGATTTTGGGGGGTGGGGGAACTGGCATGTTGACTACATGAATTACGCTTTTTGTGTCAAACTGACAGGGACAACATGACCCAACAGGCAAGCTTATGACCATGTACATGGCATGCCATTTTTTTTAACCCCCCCCCCCCCCCAAAAAAAAATGCCATGAGTCAAGTATCAGACATGTCAGTTCTCTGCTCCCAAATAAATATCATCACGTAGGTCATATACCCGACACGTCACCAACACATTCACGAGGTCGATTTAAAATTACAATCCACAGTTCAAAACAAATATATTGTTGCAAATTCGCACCCGCCGGCGTGCAAACGGCCACGTAACTCGAATCGCGGCACGTCGCCCACCGGACGGACAATTCTGTCGTGACCCTCTCGGAACAACGCCGGGAGCTAGTCACGGGTGGGGGTTTAACCTCACCACGATCGTGCCAATTGCCCACCCGCGCAGGATAGGGTTGCTCACCAAATTCGATCTACCTAAGTAACTGCGCGAATGGTCGACCGGGCGATCGTATCACGCCACAGGCCGACTCCAGACACGAACCGCTTAAGCGGTCCGTTCCGTGCTACAGTGATAACCGAGCGGTGTTATCGTCGGCCTTGACGGTTCCGATTAATTACCGGGATGTTGCACCCACTATGAACCCCTTACGTGAAGTAGGATGGAGAGTCAATTAAATGGAAGGAGACGAAGCAGAGCGAGAACAGTTCAACAAGCAAGCATTATATTCCGCGGCACACGGAAAGCACGTATATACAGCCATACAGAATCAAAATGCACATAAAGCAAATGAAATACAACCGACTAACGCGTACACACGGCAACACTTATACAGTTCTACTTCACAGACGGCGCCAACACACATTTACACAAAAGCAAAAGAAAGAAGCCACCCTCACAGACAAGGAGGCAGACAGGCCCGGAGGCCAAATGTGCGCGGGGCCTGGAGGAGCGGCCAGGTCCACGAGACCGGGGAGGTCTTACCCGCGTCCTCGTGACGCGTTGGCGGGCAAGCCGCAAAGTGTCCGCGCCGCTGTGCCCTGACTCCGGGCCCCTGGCGTGCTTGTTGGCACCACGTTTGGGGTGCGGGAGGAACGGGGCCCCCCTTTGCACTATCTCAGCATGGGGGAAGGGGAAATTGTTGATGCCCTGGGGGAGGGGAGTGGCTGGCTGGCTTGGGTCCCGCGATGAGACAAGCGATCCCCCACACCGCAACCTCGTCGCCGACCACCTTCCTCCTTGCCTCGGACCCGAGCTCCCTTGCCTGCAGCTCCACCGCGCGCACTCGACTCGACTCCACCAACGCAACGCTCCTTGTCTCCAAAAGCTACTCCCTACGACACACTCTCCTCCTCGCTCAACTCCAGCGCACGAGTCGCCTTCCGCTCGCACCTTTATAGCGCTCAGGACGCGCCGATATGCAAATTCCCGGATCAGGACGCAATTGGAGGCAGGCCCACACCGCCCCCACCCCCCCTCCCCCGGTCAGCCATTGGTCGGGCAAAAATGGGCGTGAACCTCCCCTGATCCTAAAATTTGCATAGACGGACCTAGACGGAATTCACCTCCACGCGCCTGGAGGCGGGGCCAAGCCGCCTCACGCTTGCCCATTGGACGAAGGAGAAGTGGGCGTGAAGCGTTTCTGATCCGAATTTTCCCCTCGGAAAGGCCGCCATTCGCGCTCACGGCTCGGTGCGTTCGGCACCAATCGCCGAACGGGCCCGAGACAGCCCGACGTTCAGTGTTCACAGGTGGTGCGGGAATGGCCGTAGAAGCGATGTGGGATGAAGTTGTGAAGGTAAAGGCAAAGGTGGTGGTGTGGCGTTGTTGTAGTGTAGTTGGCGCTGTGGTGGGGATGGCGTGGTTGTTGAGATGCTGTTTGTTTGAAATAAAAGATAGAGAAAGAAAAACGACTAACTCAAAGCGTCGCAGCCCGGATGGATCACATAAATTCCCTCTATACAACGGGTTTGGGCTAACTACACATGTACCTATGGAGATATCTCACCTGAGGGCCCTTTATGGTGTAATGCGAATTTCCACAACCGTAACAATATTTAAATGTATGGCAACATACAAAAAAACACGACACACTCTGTGCATATTCAAATTATTCGCTGTGCCCTCTTTCTGTATAGATCTACAGGAAGCATTGATTTAAATACACAGAGTTACACATGTGGGATGTGGACTCACCAGCGCTGTTTGGTCTTGCTTCTGTATGGCCTCTCCCTGGTCCAACTCGCCAAAAGCGAAATCAGACTAAACGTCACACAGTGAGCGTAGCCCATCAAGAATTGCTCCAGCATACCATGGCTTCAGGACTTTAGTTCGAGCCGGAATTTGCAAGCACATGAAAACCACCTTCACAAATGAAAAGCGTCACGGAAGCGGGAAACGGCACGGCAATGAAAAGCGCAGTGAGTGGAAAGCGGCAGCAGAGCACTCAGTGCTGCGACTCTGTTTTAAGAATAAATGATCGATTCAGAGAATGGTGCCAGTTGTACTCGACGATATGGATTTTTTTTTTCAGGATGTTTCACAAAATACCAAATAACAAAAAAAAGGAGTCTGCTTCAAAAATGGAAGCGGGTAGGGATAATTAGCTGGTGTTTTTTAAAATTTTATTTGGCCTTAAGGACTACAATTAGCTGTTTGTTCAATGGCAATAGTCAAGCACTAGGTCTTGGCAGTGAAATTGTCTTTTTCATTTCTCACACCCCACCCGTCCCACCCACCCACCTTTCAGGGAACCATCACCAGAATAACATCACAACTTGGAACAATGGATGGAACAGCTCTCCAAAGGTATTTTTATTTAAAGTGTATTTATTCCTCTATTTTACACTCATTCTAGTTGCACTTTTTCAACTTAAAGGGGAACCCAAACACTCAGACCACCTCAATACTGATCTATCCGTTGATACCCAATAAAATGGATATGATGTGTCTTTCTGATTTCCCAATTATAAAGTCGGTAAATTTGCGATTAATCGTCATCATCTTCAAATTAACCTTGACGTCGCATCAGGAAGTCGACCGTTGTTGTATTCGTATTGTCAACGGGTTACATCGCAGAACAATTTAACTCAAACAGAGAATATTTTTCGATGTTCAACAAATATGCCGAGTCGATGCGTCCTTTGCTTGTATAGTACTACAAACTGAAATGGTTTCATGCTACACCAATGGCCGAAACAGCCTAAGTCTGCCAGAAATTGGACGAGGTTTGTCTGAAAGACTAGTGTGAATCGGGCCGAGAAAATGCTTGCTTTTGTGCTCGGAACATTTTACAGATCATTGTAATGAAACAAAAGAGATGTCCAGCTCTTGTGGTTATCCACCACGATTGAGAGAGGTTGTTATCCCCATGTTTAAGCAGAAGAAACCGCCGTCGCTCGAAACTGTAACACCATCTCCATCCAGCTACCAGCACGTGTACACGGACAATTTGAGTGGTGAATCGTGCAACTGTTGCCATTGCCTGGAATTTACCACAAAAGCATCACAAAACAATTATCTTATCAACACAAATTTCTACAAAACAAATCAACCGCTGTCTGTCTATAATGGAGAGAAAGTATGTATCATCTACTTCTCCAAGATAATACTAGGGTTGGGCACACCGACTTTTTCTCTGTTTTCCCGTTGAAAGGAGTGTTTTTATGGCCATTTTTCACGCTGATCACGAATCCGTTGAAATTTTTGACCTAGGATGATGTCTAAGGTTGGTAAAATGCAAAAAATCAAAATGGCCACCAAATTTACCCACTTTTCATGTAAAATTTGATAATTATGGCTTACTAGGGCATGTAATAATATTACATGCCCGAGTAAGCCATAATTAGTAAGACATAATTAGTAATTATGTCTTAGTAAGACATCATCCTCGGTCAAAAATTTCAACGGATTCGTGATCAGCGTGAAAAATGGCCATAAAAAAACACTCCTTTTAACGGGACAACAGAGAAAAAGTCGATGTGTGCCCAACCCTAATATTACATGCCCGAGTAAGCCATAATTATCAAATTTTACCTGCAAAGTGGGTAAATTTAGCGGCCATTTTTAATTTTTGCATTTTACCAACCAAAGACATCATCCTATGTCAAAAAGCTCAACGGATTCGTGATCAGCGTGAAATTTGGCCATAAAAAAACACTCCTTTCAAATAAAGTATGGTTGTATGCCCAACCCTAATAATATTGTTACGGATTTGGAAGCCTTTTGCACACAGACAGTCAGCAGCCCCCGCAGTTCAGTTATTTCGATAAGTATGTGTTTATAGTTAGGGTCCCGTCCCTTATGTCTAATGGGAATTTCATGTGTGCGCTGCGGGTTTATTTTTTAGTCAGGGTTTTTTTTTTTTTTACAACAACAACAGCGGCACCGTCCCTCACTCAACCCGGTCGCCATTACGCACGTGGTCTTAAGTGAGGAGGTAGACGGAGCTACAATTGCGTCAGATCGGGACTCCACCCAGAAGGGTGGGAGTTCTCCCGCCTACCGTGGGTCTGTCCAATGAGGGACGGCCAGCGAATCTTGCGACGCAACCGTCCAATCAGGAGGCAAGTGGCCAGGAAAGAAATCCCTCCCACCTCACGTGAGGAAGAACGATCGGCGCGTTCTGTCTGGCTGGCTGGGTCTGCCTCGCCTGGTGTGTCTGATCCGTGAAAGCTTTTTCGGCCTTGATCGCCAGTCTCCTCGTCGTCTCTCACCTCGTCCGCCTTCGTGCTGGCTGGCGTCCGTCGCTCTATCCCTCGTTCCTGGTGTTTGGTGCTGCGTTGAGGCGGTGGGTTCGAGTCCCGCCACCGGACAAGCTCAACCAGACCGCACGAGGTAGACAGGTGCAAGTGCAGACTCTTGCCCTCAGCTCGCCTTCCCTCCCGAGCTGAAGGGCCAAATAAAGGCCGCGGCCACCATTTCTTTTGGGTGTGTGTGTGTGTCTGTTGGCCCAGTCTATAAATAGCAATTGTTTAAGTGCATTTTACATTACGTGCATTTCTTCTTAATAGTCGGTTTAACTCTGCTATTTTTGTGCTCCCCTGCCCCATTATAAATTTACCCCGATTGTTCAATGTACCAGCTCGTTGTCTGTCACTATCTTTCATTGGTTTTGCACGGTGCGTATTGGGAATTAAGGAGGCCGTCGTGCCATAATTGTTCATTTGGACCGACGGACCTTGGTAATCCCCGCTCAGGTTACACCCGGTTCGGGCTCGGTAAACGGCCCGTTCCTCCCGAGGTTGAGGGTGTGACCTCCCCCGTAATTTGACGAAATGGGTACTTAGGTATATTGAAATTTGGCTATTAACCCTACCCCACGCCATCAGAGAATTTGCGAGCACGGTCCTTAAATGACCTGTGACCTTCGGAGTTGTCCGAAGATAACGACCTGCAATTCCGGGTGTTCGGTGGGGGACGGCTCTACTGCTCCACCTGGCGGCCGTTCCTCGCCTCCAACCCCCGGCCCACAACAATATTACCTAGAATGCTAAAACCTTCAGGTTCCCCCTCCCCCCTCCATCATCCCTCATCACCCAATACCCTCACTTCAACTTGTCTTTTTCTTTTTTTCACGCTCACAATACATGCCACCATGCCACAATCCCCCCCCCCCCCGCCAACAATCACTCTCATAATACCCACCACCATCTCACACCCTCCCTCCCTGCCTCATCCCCTCACAATACCCACCACCACCACCACACACCCTCTGCCCCAGAGCACCACTCCCACCCCAGGTCAGGTCAGGTATGGGAGCATGCGCCAAAGCAGCGCGTCGCTGCGTCCACTTTCCGACGGTACTACAGGGGCCTTCGTCTGGCCATCCCCCAGACAGATGCCTGGTCCCCTCCCATCTCCTTGAGATGCCGATCAACCTGCTGCAACCACGAGGCACGTGGTCGGCCCATTGGCCTCCACTCACGAGGCTCCCTCGCTGAGAGAATCTGGGGAGCAGGATCAGCGTCAGGAAAACAAGACACGTGTCCATACAGCCGCAGCTGACGCTCACGGACTATGCAGGTAACAAATCTCATTTGAGTCTCTCTCAGCAACCGCTCGTTGGACACAAAGTCCGACCAGCGATAGCCAAGGATTCTCTGAAGAGACCTGGTACCAAAGGAATTAAGTCAAAGTCTCAGATCTCTGGTCAGAGTCCAAGTCTCGCATCCATAGAGCAAGACTGGAAGCACAAAGGACCTGAAGACTCAGACTTTCGTCCTCCCGCACAGGTACCCGCAGTGCCACACACCATTATCCAGTGAATTCATGACTCCCCTGGCCCGACCCAAACATCTATTGACCTCTGATTCACAGCCAGCAGAGACATGAATATTGTTGTGGGCCGGGGTTCGGTGGTGAAAAACGACCACTAGGTGGAGCAGTGGAGTCGTCTCCCACCGAACACTCGGAATTTAGGTCGTGACTCTCGGACAACTCCGAAAGGTCACGGGTCACTTGGAGGACTGTGGTCGCCAATATTTTGATGGCGTGAGGTAGGGTCCACTTGTCTAATTCCAATTTACCAAAGTACTCACACCGTCCAACTACCGGGGAAACCACACCCTCGGCCGACTTTGTCCGAATCGAGTCGCTATCACCGACTCGGATCCGGCGTAACCGAGCGGAAGTTGCCAAAGCCGCGCCGGACCAAATGAACAATTTACGGCACGAATGGCTTTACAATTTCTCAATATGCACCTTGCTAGGTCAATGGGAGAAAGCACAGAAAACGAGCTGGTACATTTAACGGGTTTATTTTACAAAGAATAATCGGGGAGGGGAGACACAGAGCAGAGTTATCATCAATAAAGAAATGTAATGTACAATGAAAGGAAAACACTCATGCAATCCTACTTACAGATGGGCCCAACACACTCAGACGCACACACAAAAGAAAAGAAACCAGGATTTTATTGTTCCTCTCGCAGCCGTGAGGAGAGACGAGCTGGAGGTCAGAGTAAAAGAGTACCTGCCGTCGCAGGGAAGCGTGCTCGGAAATGCAGCACTTGATGGCTAATGGTCGTCGGGGCACGGTCCAGAGCTCGTGCCAGGCTCGTGGTTCGGGACGGAACCCGCATGGCGAATCGTCGGGGCACTCGAACTCCGATCCGTCCACGTGCCAACAAAACCGCCTTCTCCGTGCAGCCACCGACAAGCGTAAAACAACAACCACGGCTCCTTTCGTCCACTCCACTCCTGTCCACAGAACTCTTGTCCACCGAACTCTTCACGCCAATGACACTGATGACACACGACCTTCCGTCCACACCACTCCCGTTTTTCCACCACTCTTCTGGCACTGCCCAGGGGCTATCTCTCCTCCCACACAGGGCGGGGCCTTGGCAAGAATCATCTCGCTGTCTGTCTCTCATTGGCCTTTGGCCGTTCCCTTCCGAGGCAGAGCCTTGGCCCCTGCTCGGTAGCCCTGACTACTCCTCGTGGCCACGTGGCCTCGCTCGTGCAGAGAGTAACAGGATCTGCCCTGAGAAAATCGTCGTACCAGAGGAGTTCGTCTGTGGGGATGGAGCGTGATGGGCTGGTTGGGTCACGCAGATGGGATGGTGGATGTATGGGATGTAGATGGCTGATGTAATAACCTCACTAAAGGCGTCACAACGCACGTTTTCGAGTCTCCCACTACACAAAAAGGAAAGGGACCTATCTCACACGTACTTACCGGCATAACTAACTTTGGGACCTGAATGTTGAGTGCGCATGGTTTCCAGATTCGTAACAATATCACTGCCAAGGTAAGTGAATCTCTCCACGAGCTCAACATCCTCACCACAAACAGATACAGACAGGACAGCAGCATCCAAGATGTCATTAAAAGCCTGGATCTTAGTTTTGACCCAGGAAACCCGTAATCCCAGCGGCTCCGACTCCTCATTCAGCACCTCAAGGGCCCCCAAAAGGATATCGAAAGTCTCCGCAAAGATGACTGCATCATCTGCGAAATCAAGGTCAGAGATCTTGACATTCCCAAACGATGCACCACAGCTTGATCTCTCTGACATCCTCCCTAGAATCCAGTCCATACAAGTGCTGCAAAGTGTGGGGGCAAGTACACACACCTGAGGAACTCCAGTCATAACTGGAAATAAGTCAGAGATGGTACCACCACATCTCACAGCACTCTCAGTACCAGAGTAGAGTTCAGACATCAGATCAATCAATTTTGGTGGCAACCCACGCAGACCAAAAATCCTCCAGATGGCATCCCGATTCACTGAATCAAACACTTCACAGAGATCAACATAAGCTGCAAGCAGCCCCAGCCGAAACTCTTGTCTGCGTTCGGTGAGGACCCAAAAAGCAAGGATACGGTCAATCGTTGACCTCTTTGGTGTAAAGCCTGACTGTTCTGGACGCTGGTGCTCAAGCAGATGGTGGCGAACCCAATCAAGAATTATCCGAGCAAAGACCTTGCCCGGCACTGAGAGCAGAGTCACCCCTTGGTAGTTGTTGCAGTCTTGGCGATCACCCTTCCTTTTCCAGAGAGGGACAACAAGGCCCCTCTTCCAGTCAGTTGGGATGGTGCCTGTGTTCCAGGCAGAGCACAGAACTGCATGCAACGACACGAGTGCAGCATTTCCACCAGTCTTGAGAAGTTCAGCATGGATGCCACAGATCCCTGGAGCTTTACCCCATTTCAACCGGTTCACCGCAGCCTGTGTTTCCACAAACAAAGGTGGACCACAGTTGATTGGGGGGTCAGCAAGTTACTGTAACACCACTGACGTCCAACTCGACAGCTGGTGGATCAGCCTGGTACAACTGCTCAAAGTAACCGACCCCGCGGGCCTTCATTTCGGACTCCTCTGTCAAGAGCCTACCACCTTCTGCTCTAACCTTAGTACACTGAGGGATGGTCTTAGATGAATGCAATGCGCAAATTTCCCTGCAAGCAGGACGAGAATTGCTTGACCACAGGTGATGCTCTACCCCCTCACAGATTCCTCACCCATAGGCCTCCTTGTCCACCCTTGGCGCATGTACAGTTTTACGCCTCAGCTCCCTGAACAGCTCAGCACTGCCTTTCAGCCTGGCGCTGTGACTCTGGTCAATGGTATCCAGTGTCCCTTGAGAGACAAAATTATTCTTTGCTCTACGGTGAGTCCCAAGACGTCCACCGGCGACATCAAGGACAGTGGTCTTGAAGGCACTGCACAACTCTTCAGGATATTCCAAAGCACCCAGACCCACCAAATCTCCATTCAGCCTATTCGCAAACTCCTCAGCTACCCTCTCATCCTTGAGCTTGCCAATATCCAGCTTAGGCTGGGATGGCACCATTCTCTTGGATTTAAGGTGCAACTTAAGAGTTGCTGCAACAAGCCGGTTGTCAGTATTGAGGAACTGAGCACTCCGGTAGACCCTGCAGTTATGGATCATCCTCCAGCGACCATCAACGAGGACATGGTCCATCTCCGTTGCCACACCACCAGCGTTGGAATACCAAGTCCTGCGATGAGCCTGTGGGTGCTGAAACCATGAACCAGCCACCCTAAGTCCATGACTTCTTGCAAAGTCAAGAACTTATTGCTGTTCAGGTTCACAGTTCCAGACCCATGGGGGCCAACACACGTCTCATAACCATCCCTACCAGTTCCAGTCTGCATTGAAATCCCCCAAGACTAGAAGTGTATCTCGTCTGGGGCACTGATCAACCACAGACTCGAGCGTGGCATGAATGCATCCTTCACGGTGAGATCACTCGCCTCATTCGGAGCATAAACAGAGACCAGGGAAATGACACCTAAGGAGTGACAAATCCTTAGTCTCATAAGGATCCCGTAACGTACACCACAGGACGATCCCGTAACGTACAAGACACCTGCTCAGCCTGCAACGGTGGGACAAAACATTTGTCACCCATTTTGTCCGCAGTGTCCAAGTGTGCCTGGGCGGTGTCGGGTGATGACAGGTATTTCTGCTG
Source organism: Eptatretus burgeri (assembly GCF_056783735.1). Taxonomy (NCBI): domain Eukaryota; kingdom Metazoa; phylum Chordata; class Myxini; order Myxiniformes; family Myxinidae; genus Eptatretus; species Eptatretus burgeri. Next base: position 62,864,342 of record NC_140965.1, read on the forward strand.
GAGTCATACATAAACCCATTTATCAATTGATACAAAATCTCTCCCTCACAAACATCAATTGAACAGAAAAACAAAGCCTACCAATCTGTAGTGAACATGTGACCAGCATTTTCATCTTCTCACACAAGGCTCGGAATGATATGGCTCCATAATTTTCCACAAGCTTTTCCATCATGAATTGTGTCTTCAACCGTTTCTTCAAAATCCCACTGATCAGTTTCAACATGCTGAGAACCTTCAGAGTTGCTCATGGCGGTGGAATCGGTATCGGAATCAGTGCTCAAAATACACTCTCTCTATTTGGATCAAGGCAAGTTAATAGTGTGACGTCATCTTGGGCTCCTTTTTTCGACACTTTGTTATTGGCAAAAAAATGAAAAAAATTTATCTTCAAATTGGACCGTAATTAATGATTTTCAATGGTTTTCAGTGGGAAAAAAGTTGTGTTTGGGATCCCCTTCAACGCCATTGACAGAACTGAACACTTTTCTATTTACCTTCCGTAATTTTGGTGTCTCTGTTGTTTTTTTTAACGCGGTGTAGTTTCACCAATCCACACCACAACATCTATGTTGCTCTCCCATGCTGTACACTCCCCTAAATAGTTTCACCGTGTAAGTGTTGTTCTCCATGCCTCGGGCAGCATCAGGTCAAGGACTCACTTGCTTTTTCATCAAACTTTTCCAAAAAATCCCTTCAGCAATCAGCATTAGTGGAAAACGACGAACAAGAAGTCCAGTAGGTATTACCGCCAGGTGAGTTCGTAAAGGTATTAGTTTGGATGTGAAATTTGATGTTGTGAAACGGAACGAGCATGGGCAGCGTCTCATGAGCATAGGCCGCTTGCTCGGGCTACCTCCCTCGACAGTGAGGGCAACTATCACGAAAGCCCGAAGATCTCAATCTCGCAGTGGTATCCAGACATCGCTATGCAGCAAATTGTCCAAAGGTGGTTGACTTCCGTGCTGCCTGTGAGTCCAACTCTATTCGATTTTTGCTTCTCCTTACCTCTGCCACCGAAGGCGGACAGAGGTTATGCTTTCACCCCTGTTTGTTTGTCCGTCTGTCTCTGTCTGCGTGCGTTCTTCCTCGAGGCACCAAAGTGAGTGCACCACTCACCCATAGGGTAGAACGTAGGTTCTGTTGGTATTGTTCCCCCCCCCCCGCTATCGATATACCATATACATCGGTATAAAAAATAATTTTTTTCTTTTTTTTCTTTTTTCTACGCAGGTTCCAAAAATACGTAATGGTCCATAATGTATTCATATATGACGTCCACATCATTGACGCACGATAATTTTTCAAAACATTCTCACATGGGGGCTTTTGTTTTCCCCATGATGAGAATGGTTATTATCCCCCGCCAACCACCGAAATTGTTTTACTTCCATCGTCAACTTGTATTAAAAATGGTTCATCGTCCCGGTATGACGATCACGGATCGCCGTGTTGATAATCGGCACAGGCTTTCTCAAGCACACCTGATGCCTATAAAATAACCAATTAGAAATTGCTTTTAAAACAGCCACGATGGCCAAGAAAAACGTGATTGCTTGGATGCTGATGGTTAAAAATTGAAACCGACTGTACCTACTTCCCAGTACATCATAACGTCACACGTTCCACTGTTCCAGGTGTAGCCGAGTGCATCAAAGCTTTTACAATTTTGTACGATATTTAAAAATTATAAACACCTTTATTTCATTTTGTTGGTGATGTGCCGATCTTTGTTTTTTGTTTTTTTTCCGATTATATTAGTATACCGTATTCAAAATTCCAATCGATCAGATTTTGGTGAAGATCCAAATCTGGACAGAGGTGTGCGAATTTGAAAAAATTTTACAAGTAATTCTTCACTCGTGAGAGATGGGGCCAAAACATTATGTAGCATGATATTTCAAAAAGTTGTGGATGAGTTGGTTAGGTGATGAGAACAAGCCAATTTAATTCTTGTTCAAGTCCGGATCCAGATCCTGCCAATCGGTGGAATACAAAACATAAACTGTTGAGGCTGGAAGAGATATACACTCTACTGAGTGCCATTCTCGTGTACCTTTTCTAATTGTATGTTAAATTGCTGTGAGGTGGTTTGATTGGTGTTTCTGTGGGGGGTGGGGGGATGAGGTTATTCCAGTCTTATGGTATTGGATATGTAACTATTAAGGTATGCTTAACAACAACCTTTCTCACCCGTGATGTACCAAAGTTTGTTCCCCACATCAAAAAAATAAAATTCCATAGGTATTTACTTTCTTCCCCGTTACATATTTTGTTGGTGATCCATGCCTTCCAGTGGTTCCCTGGTTATCTTATCCAGCTGCTGCCAGGTGAGCACCCAGGGGTATTGCCCCAGTGTTTGTGATTGCTTGCTTGCCTTTTTTTTCATGGAGATGGGTTATTGACCCAGAGTCCAACCTTCCTCCTTCCTTATGTGGGGTTTGGGACCCAGCAACGTTGGAGCTTATGGGTGAAATGAGCAGTTTAATAATTAATTTTATACCGAAGAGGGCATTAAAGTTTGTGTACCTCATGTTTATGTACCTTGTACTTTCAAAACATTTGTGAAGATGTTGTAATGATTCCTTTGATGACAGTTTTTTTTTTATTATTTTAAAGTCTGTTGAAGTGCAGTGCACAGATGGGGAAGGTCAGATACCCATGTTTAGAGTACTTGCTCGAAAAATTGTCTTCCTTGGAGGTTACAAGAATACTTTGCTGGTCTTAGTCTCTTCTAATAATAGTCTCTCTTCCTGCATTGGTGGATCAACTGCTTTTCTGAAACCTGGGATTTAAATGCATTTAAGAGCTTCTTGTTGTATTATGTCTTACAAAATCTGAAACAAAGGCATTGTCATCCCTGTTACCAAAATAAATGAATCTCTAAACCTGAACTTCTGCACCTTTATGAGGAAGAGTAAAAATAATTTGCAAAAATGTGAATATTTGTAGAATTGAATTTGTTAATGGATATTTATATATTGAACTTTTCATAAAATTTGAGCATCTCCAATGGTTGAACTTTGTCTTTTACATCTTTTTTTTTTTCTTCTTCTTCCTCTTCTTTTTTCCCCCTGAAGCCAAAGAAGAAAAGGTTCAATAAACCAGTGCATGTGTTTGCTTCCTGTGATGCCTGTGACCGCAGCTTCAAAAACCAGGAGAAATACAATGAGCATTTGGCACAGCACAAGAAGGTGATTGAGGAATGGGATATTTTGTCATTAATGTTAAATTTCTATGTGTTGTAACTTGGTGGGATTTTCAAAAAAGTGCATTGTTTCTAATGTTTCAAATAACGTGCCATATTTTCCCCCACCTACTCCAAGCAAGCCTGGTGTTGGCTCAATGGTTAATGTGGTTAAGACCTAAGATCTTAGGGTCTTTAGTTTGAGTCCGTCAATCCGTTACGTACCACCAGGTAGGTTGACAGCCAGTCATCCTTCCGGGGTTGGCAAAATGAGTACTGTACCAGCTAACTTGAAACGGGGGAGGGGGGGGCACGGCATCAGTGGCACAGTCGTGCTCCCAGCATTGACGCAACCAGCAGCCATAGGCTGCATACGAAAGAATAATCCACGTACTTCAAAATGCTTTCTGCATTGGGAATGTTCTTCACAAATTAGTTTTGTTGTTGGTTTGTTACTTTATATGTTTAATAAATTCTAACTACCTTCTGTATTTTTAGTTTTGGCATGGAAAAACTCTAGTGGAACAACAACTGCAGTACTCGAGTAGCTCCAATGTTAAAAAAAATACCCTGAAGTAGAGACTCAACCATTTGAAATTATACCTAAAAACCAAGGTGTGGGTCAACCATCCATTGGGACCAGACTCTGTGCAGAGCGTTGGTGCTGCCAAAGTAGTTTCCTTGGTTATGGTCGCAATCCTGGACGGGTCGCCACTCCAACACAGGATACGAGCAAGCTGGCACTCATTTTGCCGACCTCAGAAGGATGACAGGCAGAGTCGACCCCACCTGGTTTTAATTCAACAGCCGAGTGGGATTTGAACTCAGGATCCTCGGATCCCAAGCCCACCACCCTAACCATTAAGTCAACACCAGGCATGTGGATCAACCACCAGTCTCCTTTTATCACTGCTAGAAATATGTCTTGTGATCTTTTGGACATTCATGACCTCCTCCTCCTTTGTATTATTAATACCAATTCTTTGAAACTCGCAGCAATATAAAGCAACACACACTGACTTTGTACATTGCAAGAATGGATTATATTGGTTCTTTCTTCCATTTTTTATTTTTTATTTTTTATTTCTTTAAGTGCACAGAAATTGGCTGCAATTTTGAAGCTCACGAGAAAATCTTGCGACTGCATTGGTACAATGTGAGTAGAATGGCATTTGTATAAGCTTACAATTCATGTGTTTTATTAGGTTATTTTGTGAAGATTTTAATATTACTGTACCTTTCGTTCAGGCCCATGCTCCAGGAGCAAAACGTATTAAATTGGACACGCCGGAAGAAATATTGAAGTGGAAAGAGGAGAGGAGAAAGTATGTCTTGAATGCATTTTCATCCAGCACCTCTTCTACAACACCCATTTCCTTTTGTAATATTTTACGACTTTATTAGAAAAATTTGGAACTGAAGGTAAAATTGCATTTGCTTTTTTTGATCTGTTCCAGAAACTACCCAACAGCTGCAAACCGAGCGAAAAAGCTACAGCTTGAGAAGGAAAAGCAGGAAAGGGGAGAAGTTTTGCAAACGGCACAATTTGGGTGAGGCATAGAGGTGGAAGAGTTTTGTGCCATTAAAAGTGGAGCATCGAAGGTCTATTTTGGAGTTTCATTGCTTCTGTTTGTCTGTTACAGGAAAATGTGGGGTAGAGGCTGGCGGGGTCGAAGGTGTTGGAGAGGTCGAGGTTTAAGGAGTAGGGGCTGGAGGGGCAGGGGTGGATCAAATAATCATGTTAGATTTCAGGGCTCACATGGCTGGGACTGCAATAAAGAACCTACACCATCTGATCGGAGTGCTGTCATGGGAAAATCAACTCGTGAAGAAACCCAAAGCCCATCTGAGATGGCTTTGAAACCAGCAATGGACCCTCTGAGCATTCTTGCAGTTGGGGAAACCACAGACCTGGGTAAAATGTTTCCCAAGCTTGCATTTTTAAAATTTTTTAAATAATATATCCTAAATATTGAGGTCATTGAAGGTGGACGGAGGTTATGTTTTCGCTCCCGTCTGTTTGTCTGTCCATCTGTCTGTGAGCAGGATATTTCAAAAAGTTATGCACGGATTCGGACGAAACTTGGTGGACAGGTTGGGTGTGTGACAAGGACAAATTCATTCGATTTTGGTAAGGATCCAGATGCAGTAATGCCCTGGTTTATGTCCCTTATGTCATTTCGTGAATACGTCGTCACGTTATAAATACCAATTCTCGATATTCGTCTCGACTCACACTTGCATCATTTTAAAAGCCATACCTTTTATTATTGAGCGTTTTTAAAACTTCCGATGTATTCTGGGGTCAGTAAACCCTAGAATACATCGCTGTAGTGCAAAATCGCCGAAAGAACTACTGTACTTTGCTTCACACATAAGTAAGTGTACTGTACTGTAGATTGGCTAAGAGGCATTGTACAGCTGTGGCCAAAAATATTGGCACCCTTGCACTTTTTTCAAATAACTCACAATTTTCTCGAAAAATAAGTTTAAATTGATAAAAGTATTTGTCTCCACAATTCTTTATTTTCACTGTTAATATGACAGAACCTTTGTTTTTGATACGGAACTTCATATATCCTTTAAAATCAGAGAAAAGAAAGAAATGGCGTTTACAAAATTATTGACACTCTCGACTGAATATTTGATAGCACACCATTTGGACAAAATAATTGCAGTCAAGCACTTCCTGTAGCCATGAATGAGCTTCCTACACCTCTCTACTGGCAGTTTGGCCCACTCTTCTTGTGCAAACTGCTCCAGTTCTCCCTGATTTGAAGGGTTCCTTCTCCCAACTGCTGTTTTCAGATCTCCCCTACAGGTGTTCAATGGGATTTAGATCTGGACTCATTGTTGGCCACTTCAGAACAGTCCAGCGTTTTGTCTTGAACAATTCCTGGGTGCTTTTTGAAGTGTGTTTGGGTTAGGATCATTGTCCTGCTGTGTTGAACATTGTGTTCGAAAATGCCTTGGTAATCTCCTGATTTCATGATGCCATGCACATATTCAACCATGCCAGAGGCAGCATAGCAACCTGAAAACATCACTGAAACTCCTCCGTGTTTGACTGTAGGGAATGTGTTCTTTTCTTTGAAGGCTTCATTTTGTTTTCTGTAAACATAGAGATGATGTGTTTCACCAAAAAGCTCTAATTTAGTCTCATCTGTCCACAGAACATTCTCCCAGAAGGGTTTTGGTTTGTTCAGGTGTGTTTTGGCAAACTCCAGTCGGGGTTTTTTTTACGTCTCTCTCAGCAGTGGGGTCCTCCTGGGTCTTCTACCATAGAATCACCCACCCTTCATTGAGTTGGTGACGGATGGTGCGAGTTGAAACTGTCATACCTTGTGTCTGAAGGTCAGCTTGAATCTGTTTGGCAGTTGATCGAGGTGCTTTCTCCACCATATGAACAATCCTTCGCTGCAATCTTCGATCAAGTTTTCTCTTGCGGCCATGTCTAGGGAGGTTGGCTGCAGTGCCATGGGCCTTATACCTCCTGATAACATTGTGTACGGTGGACACAGGAACATCAAGGTCTCTGGAGATGGACTTGCAGCCTTGAGATTGTCCATGCTTAGCTACAATCTTGTATCTGACCTCCTCAAACAATTATCTGGTTTTCTTTATTTTCTCCATGCTCATTGTGGTACACACAGTGACACAAAACAGCAGAGTGGCTCCTTTTCTCTCTTCAAACTGGATGAGTCAGTTTTATTTTTATTTTATTATTTTTTCATATTTTTTTTAATGTTGCAGGCACCTGCAACTCACCACAGGTGAGTTCAATTCCCAAGTAAAAGGAGAATCACCTTCTTGAAATTTAATTATTTCTAACAACTAAAAGGTGCCAATAATATTGCCCAGGACATTTTAGTATTTTTGTATGGAATAAGCTACGATTTAGTAGTTTTTTAGCTTTTTTTTTTGTTTTGTTCCACTGAAAGCCAAAGAAATACATATGTGATACCAAAAGGTTTTTTTAATATCAATTTTCTGAAAGTAATGTTGCATCTTTTGAAAAAAGTGCAAGGGTGCCAATATTTTTTATCCACAATAGTAAAAGTGTTACCTTAGAAGTGAATGTGCCCTTGATGTTGCCGGGTCATTATGTTTGCCCACGTTCATTGAAGGAAGGAGGAAGAAGAAGATGTACCACCATTTGACCACTTCCAGAAGAGGTAAACTGCGAGGTTGAGGGACAAAATAGAGGGAGACTTGGACAAATAGGGGATGTGGGGAAGTATGAAGCGTAGGTGATGACACATAAGTGGACAACAGCCATAAACTCTCAGGAAGGAAAAACTGGAAATTTGGAAATATGTGGGCTTGGGGGTGGGGGTGGGGTAATGGGGTTGAAGAGACTCATTTGTGTACATTTGGAGTCTTGCACCCATTACAATCGTAATGCTCCAACACCTAAAGTTCATAAAGATTTCGTAAGTATATTGATGACTTCCGTCATCTGTTTATGTGTTTGTGTGTTTGTTTGTCGGCACGAGAACGGAAGAAGCTACCAATGTCAAATTACACCACGTGATTCAGAAGGGTGATGGCTAGCGCTGATTAGATTTTGGTCAAAATCGGTCAAAGGTCAAGGTCACAGTGAGGTCAAAGATTCGATTTTTGATGGTTTGGTACAGAATCATCGTAGAAACTTCTGGTTTGCGTCGCTACCTTCTCCAGAGACAGCTTTTATTAGACAAGGTCAGAGGTCAAGTTGACGATTTCGTAAGTACCAGTCTATGACTGCTTGTTACTTACGAAATCTAAAGATTTCGTAAGTATATTGATGACTTCCGTTTCTGTTTGTTTGTTTGTTTGTTATCTTGCCAAAACGAAGTTTTTGCAAGATATGTTAGTCAGCTTGTATGTTTTTTTGTTTTTCTTTTGTTTGTCTGTAATCACGTATAAAAAAATTCTGCAGAGCACAATTATCATTGGAAATTTTTGTAACTTTGCATATCAGAGGCCTATAGAGGTCCCTTTCAGTGCACAAAATTTTGAAGGTCAAGGTCAAAGGTCAAAGTCACTTTGTCGCAAATCAGGGGAGTCGAGGATACCCTTATTTTTTGAGTAATTTTAATCGAATCGTCTCCAAACTTTATGGGAATGTAGTATATGGTCTGGCGCTCAGCTGATTAGTTTTTGGTGGCGATTGGCCTCTTCATGGTTAGCGCCTGAGGTCAAACATATTTGACACCAAGGTCAAATTTTCAAGTTTTAGGAACCATATCGTGTAGTACCTCAAATTGAACACCTCGATGAGTGCTTTCTAGATATGTCAAGCTTGAGACATTATGACGTCATTTGGTGACGTTATGAGGCAAACACATATTTTTCATGGTTACTCTGTAGAACGATTCTCATCGGAATCTCTCGTAGGCAGATATTCCTCAAGGAGTCGCTCCTGGTGGATCGCAGCTCTGTTCACCTCAGGGTGACCTTAAAGAAGTCACACGTGGTCACCTTTTGGCAAGATACGGGTCACCCTGCGGGTGACATTGGTTTATTACTAGATTTCGTTAGTATATTGATGACTTCCGTTTCTGCTTGTTTGTTTGTTTGTAGGCACGATAACTCGTGAACGGAAGAAGCTACCAATGTCAAATTACACCACGTGATTTAGGAGGGTGATGGCTCGTGCTGATTAGATTTTGGTCAAAATCGGTCAAAGGTCAAGGTCACAGTGAGGTAAAATATTCGATTTTTGATGGTTTGGTACAGATAACTCGAACGGAAGAAGCTACCAATGTCAAATTACACCACATGATTCAGGAGGGTGATGGCTAGTGCTGATTAGATTTTGGTCAAAATCGGTCAAAGGTCAAAGTCACAGTGAGGTCAATAATTCAATTTTTGATGGTTTGGTACAGAATCATGGTAGAAACTTCTGGTTTGCGTCGCTACCTTCTCCAGAGACAGCTTTTATTAGACAAGGTCAGAGGTCAAGTTGACGATTTCGTCAGTACCAGTCTATGACTGCTTGTTTGTTACTTACGAAATCTAAAGATTTCGAAAGTATATTGCTGACTTCCGTTTGTTTGTTTGTTTGTTTGTTTGTTTGTCGGCACGATAACTCTAGAACGGAAGAAGCTACCAATGTCAAATTACACCACGTGATTCAGGAGGGTGCTGGCTAGTGCTGATTAGATTTTGGTGAAAATCGGTCAAAGGTCAAGGTCACAGTGAGGTCAAACATAATTCCGTAAATTCACATGGAGAAATGGAGTATTTTTGCTTCGCTCGACATTACGAGTTCGTTTTAACTTTGATTTTAATTTTGTCTTTGGTTTCTGCGATCGCTTAGGACGCTTAAAACTCGGTTGTCAAAATTCTGGTAAAAATCGGATGTTTTGGAGACATTTTAAGATTGTATAAAAAATATTTCATTCGACGCATCACAGGTCGTCCCATGATGCAGTGCGCTCAAACAGACGCGTCGTTGAGTTACGTTAAGGTATAATATAATTGCGTGGAGAAATGGAGATTTTTGCTTCGGTTGACGTTACGATTTTTGATGGTTTGATACAGAATCATCGTAGAAACTTCTGGTTTGCGTCGCTACCTTCTCCAGAGACAGCTTTTATTAGACAAGGTCAGAGGTCAAGTTGACGATTTCGTCAGTACCAGTCTATGACTGCTTGTTTGTTACTTACGAAATCTTTAGATTTCGTAAGTATATTGATGACTTCCATTTGTTTGTTACTTACGAAATCTAAAGATTTCGTAAGTATATTGATGACTTCCGTTTGTTTGTTTGTTTGTTTGTTTGTTTGTTTGTTTGTTTGTAGGCACGATAACTCCAGAACGGAAGGAGCTACCAATGCCAAATTACACCACGTGATTCAGGAGGGTGATGGCTAGTGCTGATTAGATTTTGGTCAAAATCGGTCAAAGGTCAAGGTCACAGTGAGGTCAAACATAATTCCGTAAATTCATGTGGAGAAATGGAGTATTTTTGCTTCGGTCGACGTTACGAGTTCGTTTTAACTTCAATTTAAATTTTGTCTTCGGTTTTTGCGATTGCTTAGGATGCTTAACACTCGGTTGTCGAAATTCTGGTAAAAATCGGATCTTTTGGAGACGTTTTAAGATTGTTTAAAAAATATTTCACTCACCGCGTCACGGCTCGTCTCGTGGTGCAGCGCGCTCGAGCAGACGCGTCGTTGAGTCGCGTAAAGCTTTTGCGTGTGCGCGCTGAAGGTGTTTTCGATAAAGATGGTGTTTAAAAGTCATTTTTTATCCCAATAAAGGTTATCGTCGCATGCCTGACTCGCTAAGCCGTCGGATTATGTTTAGATTGTTGGTGGATGGCCGAATATTACAGTTTTGTGACTGATAAAATAATATTAAATAATTGCGTGGAGAAATGTAGATTTTTGCTTCAGTCGACGTTACGATTTTTGATGGTTTGGTACAGAATCATCGTAGAAACTTCTGGTTTGCGTCGCTACCTTCTCTTGAGACAGCTTTTATTAGACAAGGTCAGAGGTCAAGTTGATGATTTCGTAAGTACCAGTCTATGACTGCTTGTTTATTTATTTATTTTTCAACCTCTCATTACTTCATGCAAAAATAGTGGAATGTTCGTATAGTAATGTGGAATGTCCCTCTCGATTCGCATTGTAATGTGTTCAACAAATTGCAAAATATTTTGCTTTCAGGCCGCATTCATTTTCCTACCTCCTCCTTTGCTATATCCTTCTAACATCTATTTATTTTTGTACATTCTTACCATACTTCCTTATTCTCCTCTTCCTTTTCTTACACTCACTCATCCCAGTGATTGATGTAGGCTTGTCTATAGCCCTTTAGGAAAAATACCAGCAAACCACCAGATTATAATAGAGATGCTTGGCAACCTCCTCAGTTATAATATGACAATGGAAACAACCTCAGTTATAACTTGAGATGTTCAAAAAGTTTTCTTGATTAGATACTCACCTTAACACAGGACACACTCTCAAAAGTATAACAAGGTGTACATCTAAATAAAATATTCCCCTCTATATTATGTAAATGGGAGTTTCTATTTTGTTATATTGGTCGATTATGTCATTATTATTGTCTGACTTTGAATTTAGTACATGCACAATTATTCTTGTTTTCTGTACAATCATTTATTGTTCGCTTGCAGATAGGCTGATTGGAATCTAAACCAGTATGCTTTGTACAAAAATGCTAAACAAAGCACCATTGTGCCACACTGATCTTGTGATGTCATAGTCAATTACTACTTCCTCATATAGTTCACAATTTCCTTGGTGGTATATTAGTTGCAACTGCCTCTACAGCTCCACTGCTCACTTCACCATCATGTTAGTAATCACAAGCTTAATAAAACACCATCTTTAGGCACCTGAATGTTGCCCTGGTATCACAATTCAGAGATTGTGAATTGATGTATTTTGTATACATGCTTAGTTAAGGTGAGGTTCAAGGTAATTTGGATGATTTTGTTAAGTAAATTGTAAATAAATTTTGTTTTCTATTGTCAACATTGTGGCTCAAGTCCTGTTTCACTAGTATTGCAAGGAAATCCAAGGAATTTCAATTTGGGAGGATTTTATTAGGCCCATCGAGCCTGAACATCTTAGTATGTACTCTCTCATCCCTATTGCATCCAGATAACTTTCCAACTCCATTTCAAAACTATCCACCAACTACTGTTACTATAACTGCAGGGAGACCATTCCATGAATTTACCACTCTCTGAGTTCAAGACCTCTGCCTTACTACTGTTGTAATTCTCCTCCCCTTTACTCTTAAACTGTGTCCCCTTGGCCCCTATCAATGTACATTCTGCTGAAAAAACAATATCTTTCACACTTATTGTGTTTATACTCCATCTTAAACGTTTCTGAGGTCCCCTTTGCCATCATCTCATTTCTAATGGAAAAAGTGCCGTCTTTCAGTCTTTCCTCACAGCTTAGTCTAACTCGGCCTGGGATCGATCTCGTTGCTCTATGCTGTATTCTCCTGGCAGCAATGTCCTTCCTCGGATGTGGTGACAAAAATTGTACACAATATTCCATGTGACGTCTTACTAAATGACTAAATGGTGTTAACCCTATCTCCATTTGATTTATAGTTTATTCCTCGACGAAGCTTTTAACCTATGGATGCCTGGCACTGCATTGCTTTCCCCACCCCTCGCATATATTACCCCAGATTACCACACACTCAAAGACTGTCCCTTGCATCATGTAATCCTTATTTTTTTTCATTATTCTTACCCATCCCCAGCAACTTTCATTTCTGTGTTGAACTGCATCTGCTAATCTTTTGCCCAATCCATTATAGTATCCAGACGGTCCTGAATCTGATCACAAAACTCCCCCTCCCCCTCCCCTGCCCCCTCTCCCCCACCTGTTCTGACTACCTTACCCCTCCCCCCCCAAGCTTAGTGTCATCTGCAAATTTGGAAAGCTTGCTCTTAACACCACCGTCCTATTCTTTGTAAATCATGAATAACTAGAAATGCCCGACATGAGTGTATATCCCCCTCCTTCTGGCAGGGGTCAGTAAACCGTCGCACAATGCCATGTGTACGATGTAAAATTGCAAATAGTCTCCACAGCCAACTCGTGATACCCTCTCCCAACACCACCGAGTGGTACTATGCAGTGCACATTTGCATTTGAATTGATGTAAATGTGTACCATACAGACACCCTACAGAACCTCCCTCACATCAAAATGTTTTTTTTATTTTTTAATGCCTAAAATCTTCCCAGGCACACCCCAAGTACAACCACCAAATTCCAATCCTTCAGGTACTCCACTATTTACATCCCCCCCTCCCTGACCCCCCAGTCAGACATCCTCTCATTCACACGTACTCTTTGCTTCCTATAACTAAGTCGGTTTCCAATCCATTTTGCGACTCTACCATCCAGACCGCAAGCCCCCGCCTTCACCAACAACCGATGTGGTACCTCAACAAAAGCTTTTGAGCTAAACCAAATCCATTGCCCTTTCCTCATACACCCTATCAGAAACTGCTTTAAGCCTGGTGTGGGCTTAGTAGGATGGCTTGCTTGGGATCTTAGGGCCCTGAGTTCAAGCCCCCGTTGGCTGCTGAATTAACACGAGGTGGGGTTGACTCAGCCTGTCATCCTTCCGAGATCGGCGAAATGAGTAGTAGTGGACCAGTATAGGGCCACAGAATCAGTGTCATTGTCGCGCCCCAACAAAATGATAGCTTCTTGGCAGCCAAGCTGCCATACGCAAGAATAATAATAATAACAATAAGTAGAATAAACTACCTTATATAATTGCAATAAATTTGTGAAACACAACCTCACTCCCCTTTATAAATCCATGCTAACTACCTATAAATAGCTTGAAATTATTCAAATGGTTCCATCCTTCCTTAATTAATGTCTCCAACACCTTCCCTCCAGTTCGAGTCAAACTTCCAGGTCTAGAGCTCCCAAATTCTTCTCTGATTCCTTTCTTAAATAATGGTGTTACATTTGCTACTGTCTAATCCTCTGGTACCTGTCCCGACTCCAATGAGCTGTTAAGGATACTGACTAACACCATGCTGATCTGCTCTGCCACCTCCTTTAATACTCTTAGATGCATATTATTTGAATCTGGAGATTTATGAACCCTTCATTTTTCTAGTTGTTTCTTTACTTCCTCTACTCTTCTTAATTGGATCTCCTCAAGAAGTCCTTACTCAACTCTGTAATTGATACTCAGCTTTTGGAAGTTCCCTGACTTCCTGTATAAATATAGAAGCAAAAAAGCTTTAACGAAAACGGGACTCGGAATACCTCCGCCAGGCTGAACACTTTACGTTTTGTATCCCACTGATAGGCAGGGTCTAGATACGGACCTAAACCAAAATCGAATCGGCTTGTTCTTGTCACCGAACCAACTCATCCACCGAGTTTTGTCACAACTCGTCTACAGCTTTTTGAGATGTCGTGTTCACAGACAGACAAGGATGAGAACCAAATAGGATCATTGGACCTGTAGCTTATCTTGGCCCTGGCCTGTTGTTACCCAAATTTGGTAGCTTTCTGATTGGTGGGTCTGGAGAGGAAGATTTTTGAATAAAATTTTTAGTCGGACATTTTGACCTACTTAGTTATGTGACCGGAACGAGCTTTGCAATTCCTGTTACCTGCCAGGAGTAGAACGTTGCTGTCAAATTTCAGTCAGATCGGCCTCGCGGTTTGGCCGGAGAAGTCGAAAAAGGAGACGGACGGACATTGTGCGATGACGATACCTTATCTGGAATTTAAATTCCAGATAAGCTAATAACCTCCACCCACCTTCTGTGGCGGAGGTAATAAGCCTGCCATCTCACCTTCGTCCATCAATTCTCCTGTGGTATTCCTTAAGGGGGCCACACTTGTTCTAACCCTTCCTTTACTCTTCATATACTTAAAACACTGTCTTGCAATTATGTTTAATATTTTTGGCCATATCCTCCTCTTCCAATTTGGCTTGCTGTTATTTTTGTAACTAGCCTCTTTTAACTCATACGGATCAGTTAGATTCTAGTCTTGTTAATTTGCACTTGATAAGTACCTTATGTTTTTCCTTAACACCTACTTACCTCTCTCTTCACCCACTCTGGTCTCAGTCTGCCTTACCTTTACACCTCACTGGAATACATGTAATTTTCACCTAACACAATTGCTCCTTAAAGGTTACCCATTTCTTTGGTGCAGACTGCCCACATGTTAGCTTTTCCCAGTGTGGTGTACGTGACTCTGTTCTCATACCTTTGAAATTTTCCTTCCTGAAATTTAAGTCTTACCTCACTCTCCCAATCTCCACATCTCAACGATATAGTTGCACACACCATGTTGTGGTCACTTTTCCCCAGTTGTTCTCCTACCTCCACAATATTTGTATCATTGCTTAAAATAAGATTTTGCCTGTTTAGATTTAGTTAAATGTCCTTTAAAAAAAATATTTAATTCAAATGCTCAAAATCCTGGGATATACCGCCTTTTGAGTGTGGTCATCTTTGTGCACTCTGTGGATCGTTAAGATCCTGAAGCCCAATAATATAATATTTTACGAATCATATCGACGTATACATTGAAAATTAAATAATTGTTGTCTTGGACCATCGTTTATCTCGTTTGTATAACTTTTTGAACCTCCTCGTGTGTGGTGGACTAATTTCCCAAATTTATTTTGGCTGAACAACTTCCAATAAACCCACTCTTTCTTGGCATTACAGACTCTGAAGCAGACGGTTCGAGTTGTGTGGAGACTCCCAAGGCAATCGTTCCTCGCTTCGTCACTGCCAGCCTGGGAAGCTTGATGACAAATTATGGGAGTAGTTCTGATAGTGACGATGATTCACCACCTCCAGGTGAGTTTTGCAATTGATTTCTTTAGAACATGAAGGTTGCACATCACCATGAAGCAATGTGTTGATTGACATGGCTGCGATGTCATGGAAATGGCAGCTGATTTTAATTGCAGTTAAAATGGCACTGTACAACAGTTGATTTACCACCTTCATCTGGAGTTTTCCGCACAATTGTCGAGGGAGTTTGAGATCTGAGTATGCTTCGGTGGCTGCCTGTAAATCTTTGAGAGAACGGTAAAAGGGCTTTGCAATAATAGTGGGAAAAGGTGGGTTCTGGACCATCCACCAAGATCTGAACCAGCTGAGCCAACACATCTTAGCAAGAAGATCTCCTTTTGTCATACTAAAATATGCAATTTGATGTCTGGATTTCTGACCGCGATACATTCAGTCGTTACTTATCCAATCTCAACCAAACTTGACAGGAGGACTCCGGGTCACACTGTTTTTCACCTTGTGCAAAATCTGTGTGAAGGTGTCTGTCCGTGTTGAGATAGCTAATCATGACATTTTTTCCAAAGTTGCTTCTAATAACAAAAGTAATAACAACACGAATAATGATAGCTTATTATTAATGTTATTGGCAGGGATCCATGGAAATTCCACGTAATGTGAAATATGACTTCAATCCTCAACTATCCCCAACCCCTCACAAACCCTAAGCCCTCAACCTCCACCTCCCGACACCATCCTCGCCCTCCCCCTCCCAACCCGAAGGGATGAATCCTCTTCCCACTTCAAGCCCCCTTCCCACACTGTCACAGTCGCCCGTCCAACTCACAACCCCACGAGATATGCGGAAAAGATATGTAACAAACGACTCAAAACCAATTATCTTCTTCTTGATGCATATTGAAAAAACTTTGAACGAATGTACAGTAAATGCAGCATTTTCATGCACATAGTGGCGACCCATCCAGAAATGTGCCCAATAACCCAGGAGACTGCTTCGGCAGCACCGACGCTCAACAGAGTATGGTCCCATTGGATGGATGGAACCAGACTCTGGTGTAATGGCTCGAGCATCCGCTCCGAGTCTGGGAGGTCGGCAGTTCAAACCCCGGCTGAGTTGTACCAAAGATTTAAAATATGGTATGTGCTGCTTCCTTGCTTGATGTTCAGCATTTAAAAGGATAAAGTATGGGCAATCCCCATCGGTTGGCATCCATGTGGAGAAGGAAACTTCGGAAATTCCCCACTGAGTGTGGTGGGGGGAAAAAAAAAACTGCGCCATTGTTGTGATGTCGCTGGTACCCAGAGTATCTTGGGAAGATGCGTGCGCTCCATTACAAGCCTTGTACCTTGTATATAAACTCGGTAATAAGATGATACAGCTGAGATTTTGTGAATCATAACCTATAGCTGAGAGTGTGGGTGTTCACGTTTCTTCAAGAATAGGGAGATGCACATTCGCGAAAAGTTGTCTCAATGGATGTGTAGCTTCCTGAAGACTTTTTCCGGGGAGAAGCAACCAAGAAAAAAAAATGGAAAAAGCTGCTCTTTACAGATGAGTTTGTGTTTGATGTATTCGGCAATATTCAACGGAGTTCGTTTAAATTTGGACCAGGGAGCAGTTTAGCAGTTGTTGTACAAGTTGGTGGCGCATCACGGTGCATCAATACAGATATGAGCTTCAATGTCACGGTGATATGCTGCGTTTGTACGCCATTAATTTTATGGTGGGAGGGGGAGAGGGAGGCGGCCTGTATTTTCAAAAAATTTCCGTTTCCAACAAAAAATACGTGCTCATAACGAGAGTTGGCTGAACCAGAAAGTTGTCCTTGCCCGCACGGCATTCCAAACGGGGTGGGGATGGATGCGCAAAAATGTAAATGGCGTCTTCTGTCACCAAGCCGGCAAGCTGGGAGCAACAATTTGCATTTATTGCCACATCTGATGCAATTTAAATGCTCTAATGGTGGCGAGGTGCTCCATTTGAAACTTTGATATATGTAGCTGTTTGATGCATCCGGTCCATAATAAAAAATTGTATTGGTGTACAAGCCAGTGACCAATATTGCAAATTAATAGTAGGATTATGAAACTATTATTGGTATTATTAATTGCGAGCTGTTGACACCAAAATAGTCCCCAACAAGATCCAAAATTTCCTGCTGAAAATAAACTGATTAAAGTCATGTATTGTTCTCTCGGCCCACTTGTGGTGATGGAGCTCGTAAAGCGGAGGGTAAATATGAAAGGTATTCTGGAGAGGATGTTTTATTCAGACCTTCTGGCTGTTGCTGTGGAGATTAAGCGGGAGATTCATTATACAGGAACTGGGGGAGTGGAAGGAGGCATTCGGGAAGCAAGGACTGAAGAATATGGATAAGACTGAGGTGATGTGGATCGGTCAGCAGAGAAGACAAATGAATATCAGGTTAGAGGCAAAGGGGATCAGACAGGGAGATAGGTTTGAGTATTTGGAGGGGGGAGGGGCGGAACAGTGACTGGTGATGGTAGGTTGGAGGCAGAGCTGCAGAGGAGGATGCAGGTGGGTGCAGACATGAGGAGGAGGTTGGAGGGATTAATGACAGACAGAGAAATGTAAAGGAAGTTGAAAGACAAAAGTTCTGGTGTCTTGTGTAACACCGGCCTATCTTTTATGGTCTGGAGGTTGTGGCACTGACAGAGACAACAGAGGCTGCAGTTCTGTGAGAACAACTGGGTCAGGAGGATTGTTGGAGTGAAGAGAGTGATAGAAGGAAGATGGGATGAACTGAGAGAGGAGATTAGTATGCAAGTCAGCTTGATGGGGATGTTGGTAAGAAGTGGGATGGTCACGTGGTGTAAATGGGGGAGGACGGAGAGAATGGCAAAGAGGATAGGTTGAGGGAGTAAGGTAGGAGGTAGACTGCAGTTGAGATGGGAAGATTGTGTGAGGAGGGATATCAGTAAGGTGGGGGTGGTTGGAGAGAGTTGGCTGAGGATCGAAGGGAGTGGAGGAGTATCATGTTCAAGGAGGGCAGAAGATTGGTATAATTGTTCATTACCCCTTTTAATGGAGATTGCAATTCATTGAAGCAACTGCATCACCAAATCTGTCAGGTTGCAGAAATAGCTCACTGCAAATTTGATTACTTACAACCCTTAGACATCCGTGTCTCCTCCCTGCCCCCTCACATTTTGGGGGGCTGTTCTTATTCCTGCATGTCGAGCATGTCCAGCAACAACACTGCATTTCTTGCATATGATTCTTAAGAGTGATTCCTACAAAGATCAATTGAAATAAGATATCAAGCCTGCTCCCAGCCTCATGCATGCTTATCCTTTAGCTTTGTTCTCTGACATTCTTGCAGAACTCTCTTCAAAAATGCCTGCATCTGTGGCGTTGAAGCAAAACAGCAATGAGATCGTGACCAGCTCTGTGAAAAACAGCAGCTTATCAAGAAATGACAAAAACAATGGTCTGGCAATAAAAGATCAAGACTGTGGCTGGAACTGGGGACAAAGTGGAGAAAGGAAAGTGACTTGCCCCAATCGAGCGAAAGCCTTGTGCAAGAGAAGAGCACAAGGTGGTGCAAGACTTGGACCAAAACGACGCCCAACTCTGCTGGAAATGGTTTGTATACTTTGTTTGATTAATTTTGCTTTTCTGCACTGTAATAGCTTATTATCTGATGAGCGTCAAAAAATAACAACAAATTAACTGAGGTCTAAACTAATTACTTGTAGGAGTTTTGACACAAGAATAGGAATTTTTTTTTTGATGCATATTGAATTGGGAAATATCACTGAAATTGGTATTTTGTAAATTAACAAGAACTTGCATGATGATCATTAGTGTAAGGTTGGATTGCGATAAAAGAACAACCATTTTTACGCGCGTGACACTGTAGAGTTGCAGTTTTGTTTTTACTTTTCCTTTTGCAACATCAACTATACAACAAATGTGTTGTACATCTGAAGAAATTTCAGTGAAAAAAAAAAAAACCTTTAATTCCTGGCATGTCTGTGTACAAAGGCATTTATTTATGCGATGATGTGTAAAACTTGAGGCCGTCAGATTATCAGCTTTGTTACTAAATTTACCCACATGTGGGGATAGGTACATTTGGAAACATGAGTGAAATTTTGTGTCAATTACAAGGACATTTGTAGACGATGGACATTTCAATGTAATGTCTCAGGTTTGAACCTTGGGTCTCAGCATCATAAGCTGAGGGATTGGATGGGATTGCCGAGCCAACTCAAGCGGGGAACATCTTGCTCATTTCTTCATTCTGAGTTTGGCCGGTTGAAAGTTAAAAAGGTGATGCTCTCTGTACCATTCCCTCCCTTAATTAATTAATTTGATTTTGTCTGACCATGCGATGTGCGTTGCAAAATCCAAAGGTCCTTTAATCCATCAATATCAAATTGGCAGTCGGGTGTCGTCCAAACTTGCATTTATTTAACCTCCTATCCCAGAACACTCCGGCATGGCACTGTACTCAGTTGAGCAAATGATGACTGACATGTCTTCCACCCTTTCCCTCTTCCTCTCTGCTTCACCATTAATATATATCCTGAGCAAGAACGTTCATGAAAGCCACTCCTCCTATAACCTGCTCATCATTACCACATTGTTCTGAATCCCAAAGTTACCAGAATTTTCCCAAACTTTTACAGCTTTTCTGCGCTGCTTGGTCTAATGACAATATTGAAATTTTTTCATCTTTTGTTGCATTGTCGCCTGGAATGAAATTGCATTAAATCAGACTTTTTACACCTTTATTTACACATCGCAACCCACAACTTCTACAACCTACAGAAAATTAATTAAAATTACAAAACGAGAATATCTTGGTTGGATAAGTGTCCACCCCCGTGAGTTAATACTTGGCGGAAGCACCTTTGACAGCAATTACAACTGTGAGTCTGTTGGGATCGGTCTCTACCAACTTTGCATGCCTTGATTGGGCAATATGTGCCCATTCCTCTGTACAAAGCTGTTCAAACTCAGTCAAGTTGCATGGAGAGCGTTGATGGACAGCAATCTTCAAATCGTGCCACAGATTTTCAGTTGGATTTAGGTCGGGGCTCTGACTGGGCCACTCAAGGACATTTATCTTTTTGTTCCTTCGCCACTCTAGTGGTAGCTTTGGCTGTGTGCTTTACTTTGGGTCGTTGCCGTGCTAAAAGGTGAACTTCTGTCCAAATTTCAGCTTTCTTGCAGAGGGCAGCAGGTTTCCTCTCGGAGTTTTCTGTATTTTGCTCCATTCATTTTCCCTTCTATCCTGACAAGTGCCCCAGTCCCTGCTGATGAGAAATATCCCCAGAACATGATGATGCTACCACTGCTTCACAGCAGGGATGGTGTTCTTTGGGTGATGTGCCGTATTGGTTTTGCACCAAACGTAACGTTTTGTGTTTCGGCCAAAAAGTTCCATCTTGGTTTTGTCAGACCACAAAACTTTTTGCCACATGTCTTCAGAATCTCCGGAGTGTTTTTTTGCAGACCTCAAACGGGACTCAAGGTGGGCTTTCATGAAAAATGGCTTCCTTCTTGCCACCCTACCATACAGGCCAGACTTATGGAGTGCTTGGAATATTATTGTCACGTGCACACAGTGACCAGTCTTTGCCATTAATGCCTGTAGCTCTTTCAAAGTTGCCATTGGCTTCTTGTTGGCCTCTCTGATCAGTCTCCTCCTTGCTTGGTCATCCAGTTTGGAGGGACGGCCTGATCTCGGCAGGGTCTTGGTGGTATCATACACCTTCCACTTTTTAATGATTGGCTTGAATGTGCTCCAAGGGATATTCAAGGTCTATGAAATATTTTATACCCATCCCCTGATCTGTGCCTTTTCAAACTTTATCCCGAAGGTCTTTTGAAAGCTCCTTTCTTCCTTCCTTCCATATGAGTACTGCTTCATCAGATTGAAGACTACCGCACTGCAGTTGCAAGCATGGAACAGCGCCGATACAACCGTTATACCAGTACACTAGTACTCATTTTGCCTACCTCAGAAGGATGACAGTCTGGGTCAACCCCACCTGGTGTTCAGCAGCCAACAGGGCTTGAAATCAGGACCCTAAGATCCCAAGCCAGCCAGCCACCCTAACGACTAAGCCAACACCAGGTGTAACGATTGAGTCTTTGCTGTGAAATGCACTACCAAGCCGAGGAATCTACATAAACAGCTGATAACCTCTGCCACCAAAGGTGAAGGAGGTTTTTTTTTCACCCCTTTCTGTCCGTTTGTCTGTCTGTGTATAGGATATCTCAAAAAGTTGTGGATGGACCTGGATGAAATTTGGTGGGCAGGTTGGGTGTGTGACAAGGACGAACTGATTAGATTTTGGTGACGATCCGGATACTAGAATTTCCAAGTGATTCTTCACCATTAAGAGATAGGGCCAAAAACGATATATAGCATGATATCTCAAAAAGTTGTGGATGTATTTAGATGAAACTTTGTGGACAGGTTGGGTGTGTGACCACAGCGAATTGATTCGATTTTGGTGAAGATCCAAATCTGGATCAGGATTATTTAATTTTTAATATAGACACACACAGAAGAGACATTTTTAAGGACATTACCATAAAACAGACTAAAACGAAAACCACAAAGATTTTCGTGATGTTCTCTTCAAGTGAAATTCGCACAAAGTGAATGAGGTAAGGAAGAAGAACAGTGTAAAACGCCAATCAACAAAGTCAATTCCGATTGGATGTTCTTTACCGATACGTCATCACCTTCCACCAGTCTAGGTGGGAGGAGCCTGTTCAGTGTTCAGCTCTCCAATTGGAGGTTGCAGAGTCTGAGGCGGGGCCATGAAGGCTGTTGCAGAATCCTCTTCATCAACATCTGTGATCGTGAGCAGAGTTCGTGTTCCTCCTCTTCTTTGCACAAATAAGCAAAGCGAGTGGACACTCCTTTTTGCCGGCATAACATAGGGTCCATGGAATAGATAAATGTTGCTTCTGGTATTCGGAGAGCCTGGTGTTGGCTTAGTGGTTAGGGTGGTGGCTTGCGATCCTAGGGTCCTGAGTTCAAGCCCCGTTGGGCCGCTGAATTAATACACCAGGAGGTTGACTCAGCCTGTCATCCTTCCGAGGTCGGCAAAATGAGTACCAGTGCACTGGTAAGGGGGACACTGCATCAGCGGCATAGCCACGTCCCAACCAATGATGCAACCAGCAGCCACAGGCTGCACTCGATAGAGAGAGAGAGGTATTCGGAGATGTGTTATAGTTCATCTTCTCAATATCATGAATGCATCCACATTGTAATGTTCAGCACAGTTTGCATTCTCAATCACGTCCTGTCCAATAGCAGATACACAAATCGTTGGGATTGATGCTGGGACCTTCCTACAAGCATGTACCAGCTGTATTCGCATACCAATAGTGTTTTTCTTGATGGATAAAGGGACGTGCTGTTGGATTCTGTCAGTCAGTCTGGCTAGTTCTGCTTTCACACCGGCACTTGAACTCATTAATAATATTGCTAAGTTTTGAGGCAGGCAGAACATCCTTCTTAACTGCAGGAATCGGATGTCGAGAGGTGAAAATTACTCTTGGACATACAGTCAGATACGGGTTTGAGACGCATCTTTCGATTTGTTCCTCATATCTTTGTGACATTTTTACCCTTTTCCAGACATATATATATATATATATATATATATATATATATATATATATATATATATATATATATATATATATATATATATATATATATATATATATATATATTGTTGTGGTTACCAAATTCGCAAACCACCATTCAGGTCCCTTAGGTGAGATATCTCGGTAAGTATATGTGTAGTTAGGCCCAAACCCGTTGTCTAGAGGGAATAAATGTCATTCATGCGTGCTGCGACTCTTCAGGATAGCCGTTTTTCTTTTACTATCTTTATTTTGGACCAACCGCCATTATTACCACCACCAACCACGTCTCAACAGTCGTCACAACATCACCCACCCACCACAACGCCGCTTCACCACAACAGCCACGACCTTTGCCGTCACACCTCGCAACCGTCGCATCGCCACCGTTCTTGCGCCGCTTGTGGGTACCGGTATTGGACTCGTGCAGGGCGCGCGCCGAACAGCGTGTACAAAACCACGGACTTTCTGCTCCAAAAACGGATCAAAAACGACTCACGCCCACTTTTGTTCCGTCCAATCGGTGAGCAAGGGGCGATTTGGCCCCGCCTCCAGGGCGTTGGAGGGCGGTCGCTATATGCAAATTCATGGATCAAAATGCATTCACGCCCACTTTTTCTCGGGCCAATGGGGAGCGAGGTGAAAGGTCGAAGGCAGGGGGTCAAAGGCAAAGCCACGGGGCTTATATAAGCGACCGCGTTCGTCAGTAGAGTTGAGTAAAGACGTCGTCGTCGTGTGCGTTGGAGTTGAGTGCAGTTGGGAAGTTCGCAGGAGGAAGAGTTCGGAGTTGGAGTCGGAGCGAAGAGGACGGAGCTGTGGAGAGGCGGCGGCGGCGAAGGCAGACGAGGGGGTGCTCGCGTCGGTGCCGGGAGCTGCACACCAGGGAGGCCGACGGCGCGACCTGGTCGAGGTGGAGACGCTCGTCGCGGGACCCGAGACAGAGTAAAATTCCTCCTTTCCCCGAGCATCAGCAACCCCCTCCTGTTTCCCCCCGCGCTGAGATAGTGCGACCAAGGGGGCCCCCTTCCCACCCCCTACCAGACACTGTCCGCGAGGCCCGCGGAGTTGAGGCACCACCGCCGCTCCGCGTCTCATCACCAGACGGGTAGGCCCGACACGGTCTCGGCCCCAGGCCCGCCTCATCCTTGAGGGTGTTCTTTTCCTTGGTTTTGGGTATGTGTTGTCGGCGCCGTCTGTGAAGTAGAATTGTACAAGTGTTGCCGTGTGCTCGGTAGTCGGATAGCTCTGCATTGTGTCTTCGCTTTTACATTTGCTTTTTGTGTAAAATTGCATTGTGTTTCTTTTCCTTTTCTATGTGCTTTTGGTGGAATTGAATATGTGTGCTTTCCGTTCATCGCGAATAAATGTGCTTTGTGTTGAACTGTTTCCCGCTTCGCTTCGTCATTTCTTTCATTGAATCCTCATCTTGCTTCACGTAAAGGGTTGGTAGTGGGCTGAATACGCCCGATAATTAATCGAACCGTCGAGGTCGACGAATAACACCGCTCGGTTATCCCGATAGTACGGAACGGGTCGCTTAAGTGGCCCGTGTCCGAAGTCGACCTGCGGCGAGGTGCGATCGCCCGGTCTACCCTCCGTGTGGGTACTTAGGTAGGTCGAATTTGGCGAGCAACCCTATCCCACGCGGGGACGATTGGCTCGATCGCGGTGAGACCGAAAGGTCCACCCGTGACTGGTTCCCGGCGTTAGTCCGAGAGGGTCACGACTGGATTGTCCGTCCGGTGGGCGACGTGCCGCGATTCGAGTTACGTGGCCGTTCGCACGCCGGCGGGCGCGAATCCGTAACAATATATGTATATATATATATATATATATATATATATATATATATATATATATATATATGTATATATGTATATATGTATATATGTATATATGTATATATGTATATATGTATATATGTATATATGTATATATGTATATATGTATATATGTATATATGTATATATGTATATATGTATATATATATATATATATATATATATATATATGTATATGTATATGTATATATATATATATGTATATATATATACATATATATATATATATATATATATATATATATATATATATATATATATATATATATATATATATGTATTGTTACGGTTCTAAATCGTATGCAGACAAACATACAGTTGTCCCGAAGTCAGTTATTCCATTAAGTATATGTGTAGATAGATCCCTACCTTGTGTGTTGTGGGAAGAGACTGGGGTGTCTTGCAATGTTTTTTTAGTTAGATTACCGTATTTTCACGACCAAAAGGCGCACCGTGCCAAAAGGCGCAGTCTCAGTTGTGTGTGCCGTTCCTGTATTTGACACACACATAAGGCGCTCCTCACGATAGGGCGCGGGTTTTATATGAATATCCTCTACTACGTACGTCCGCCGTACAACAACACACTCACACAAGCACACAAGTGTGCGTATTTAAAAATAGATCGGGAGCAAAATTGAGTTTGGTTGTGCTTTATTAAAGTATTAGTTACAAAAATACTAAAACAATCAAATACCGGTAATAGTCTTTAATCAAATCCATCGAAATCCTCATCCTCTGTTTCGGAATCGAACTGCGCTAAACCCAACCTAGCAGGTCCACCTTCCTCGCCGTCAGAGTCACTTTCTGCACCGTGCGGCTCCTCCGAAATGATGCCGGCTTTAGCGAAAGCTCGGACAACAGTGCCAGCAGACACGTTAGCCCAGGCATCAACAATCCAGTGGCAAACTGTGGCGTAACTCGCCCGGCACTGCCTTCCACCCTTTGTGAAGCTGTGCTCTCCTTCGGTCATCCACCGCTCCCACGCCGCTCGCAGCCTCACTTTGAACGGCCGGTTCACGCCGATGTCCAGCGGTTGGAGTTCCTTTGTCAAGCCTCCCGGAATCACAGCAAGCGTAGCGTTCATCTGCTTCACTTGTATTTTCACGTCGTCGGTGAGATGAGCACGCATAGAGTCATAAATCAGGAGCGAAGGTGATGCGTGGAAAAAACCACCCGGTCTTCTTACATACACCTGCCTCAGCCACTCCTTCATCATTCCCTCGTCCATCCAGCCCTTTTCATTTGCCTTGATAATGACGCCTGCTGGAAACGTCTCTTTAGGCAAAGTCTTCCTCTTGAAAATTACCATCGGCGGCAGTTTCTGTCCATCGGCGTGGCAGCCAAGCACAACAGTAAACGAAGCCTTCTCATACCCCGTTGTGCGTATCGCCACCGTGCTGGTTCCCTTCCTCTCCACCGTGTGACTCACCGGGATGTCGAACGTGAGCGGCACCTCGTCCATGTTGGTGATGTGGCTCGGCTGGATCCGTTTGTCGCAGATGTGCTTGCTGCAGTAGGAGCGGAAGTTTTCCATCATTTCTTGATAATCCGCCGGACGTTGCTGCGCTATCGTAGTCCTGGTCCGGATGGAAAAATGGCACCGTTTCATGAAGCGAAAGCACCAAGACGGACCTCCGTGGAAATGTTCGATTTTCATTTCCTCCGCTATCGATACTGCCTTCAGTCGGATCGTGACCGTCCGAAACGCTCCTCCCACTTGCTCTTTGCTCAACGATCCACTGCTCAAGTCTTTCCTCCAACTCTGGCCACCTCGCCTTGTTTCCACGGAAACTCAGCTGCGTCTTCTTCACCTGTCGCAGCTCGTTTTCCAGCTTCCTCCACTTTCGAACCATCGACTCGTTGATCTGGAAATTCCTCGCCGCGGCTCGATTCCCATGTTCCTCCGCATAGCTGATCGCCTTCAGTTTAAACTGAGCTTCATAAGCGTGTCTCTTTGCCATTTTCGGGGTTGTTAAAACAGCAATGTTCTGCATACCGCACATACCTGTTCTTTTATACATAAGCCACGCCCACATTTACCCCCAGTTCTAATGTTCACAAATACGTCCGCCTTACAATGACGACACACAAAGGGCGCACTGCACTATAGGGCGCGTCGCACATTTTGACAAAAATCTAAGACGTTTATATGCGCCTTATAGTCGTGAAAATACGGTAATAAATCATTATATCCCATCCACGACGACCCAGGTACCCTCTGCCTGCTTGCACCTTCATCTCGCTTGCTACTCTCGCATGGGCTGAACAAGCGCGTGGTCGCTTACTCGCCTAACCGGCGACTCACTGTCCGAGGCAGAATCTTTGTGTAGTACCTTTTTGGCGAGTCCGGACACGCGGAGTGGGCGGGATTCCCGGTATGGCCAAAATTCCGCCCAGAAAGGGCGGCCCCATGAAGGCCCCGACGAATCAGGGCGAACAGTGATGTCAAATTCACCAAGGCCCCTCCCCGCTGAGGGAGATCTATAAATTACAACACCATTCGTTCAGAGTCGTCTGGTGAGCTGGAAAGTGAGTCGTCTTGAGTGGAGCGTTGGAGTGAGACAGTTCGTCAGCTGGTCGTGAAAGAAAGGAGGAAGGTCGTAGAGTGGTTGCGCTCTTTGGGGGTCGTTCGTTTTGAGTGTGAGAGAGCTGGGAAGACCTTGAGCCAACCTTGACCGGGTCTATCGTTGGGTCCTGTCTGCAGCCCTGATCCCCGCCTCGGACTCCGCTCTACTCGACCCGGGCTCCTTCGCAGACACGGTCTCCACGCGGGCGGGCGTGGACCGAGCCGCACGACCATTGACAGGTGCCACACCACGGAGCATCTCTTCCCTCCAACGTTCAGGTACCCGAAAGAACTGCGATCTCAGCTCACCTCCCTCTCTTGCTGCAAAAGGTCTTTTGCCATACATCTGGGTTTATTTTCGTCTGAGTGCGTGGCGCTGTCTTTAAGTGAAATTGCATAAGTGTTTTTATTTGATCTTGCCTGTTTTATTCTCGCGATAAGTCTGCTCTGTGTCTCCTTTGTAAGTTGCTGTAAAATTGTCGCACATCTTTCTCTCATCTTCCCCTGCATAACATCCCCAATAAACCTGTTTCCTGTGCCACATATTTTCCTCATTTATTGTAAATAAATGGCGTACGAGGTATGTTGGAAGCTCAGTACCAAACTCCCGGATTACTCTTCCCACAACCCCCCCCCTCCCCTTTCACTGCCCGTCTTGCTGTGTTCTGGCGACTGGACGAGGGTAGTATCAATCCTGCGTGCCCACCCCCCCCCCCCCGGCGAGATGCGGTTGTTGTTGCTCACGTCCGTTGCTTGTCCCCGCATTACACGGTCAGAGTACCCTGAGCCGTGCAGCATGCCTCTGTTTAGTGGCGAATTGTATCGATACAGAGGTACGAGGAGGCATGTTAATATTTTTCCCAGGTGCAGGAGGTGTTGGTGGTCGAGGTGGTGAGTTTTTGGTGAGCGAGGGGTGTGCAAGGTGAGATGCCGTTGGAAATTGGCATGCAGATTTGAATGAAAGGGTGCGCCATGCGCGTGCTGTACAGTATCTATTGTGATCCTTTCACGGGAGGCTGCGCGGGTGTTCGTTATTCATATCGTGTGTGTTTGCTTGCTTGCTTGATTTGATTTGTACTCTGGCTAAAAGAAACGTGTTGGAATGGAAATCTGAATAGAAGATAGAGATATAATTGGACCTAGCTGGAAGACCCACTCAACGCACTTCATCCCGTTAACCCACTTGACATGAGGAGAAGGTCTAACTGCACGAAGACAAATGAAATAACTGCCTTGGGATCACTGTATGTTGGGTGCCATTGCCTTAGGTATGTTGGGATCACTGTATGTTGGGTGCCATTTGGCCAGCTCAACCATGCTTTGACTTGGAACAGGCCGCAATGATTTCTTCACGATAAGATTTTTTTTCCACTACTCATATTGTTACTGGCCAGGAGTCAGCCGCCAACCGACCGCTCTGAACGGAGCCGCAAGTCGAGTTGGCCTGACCAATTGCCCGGAATATAGATCGCCGCCCGGATAACTCCGAGCCACGGGTCCTTGTACAAGAACCGAAATACGCCTATCGGCAGATCACTTGGGGTAGGGTCGATTGCCAATCTTCAATGTACCTAAATACCCACGTGATCCAACTACCGGGGTATTCTACCCTCGACGGATCTCGTACGGAACAAACCGCCAAGGCGAGCTTGTCCGTGCGCGATTCCGAGCGGCGTAATCGCCGAGAACCGTCGGTCCAAATGTCCCCCTATTATGGCAAACCAACGGCTTTCTAACTCCCAACACACGAAATGTTCAGTCAATGAGGGAATGGACGCAACGAGCAGGTTTACATTCACACAAGGACATTTATTATAATGAAACACGTATGCAATTAAACAAGCAACAAATGCACGACAAAAGAACTACAACCGTCTATAAGTAATTATTAATGTACAGTCACTTACACAGTTTTACTTACGGGACTCGGCGCCACAACATTAATTCGAAAGAAAAGCAGGAAAAAGACCCCATCAAAGGCAATGGGGTCAGACTGGACCTATTGGGTCTTTATGGCGTGGGACTTGGCAGACCGAACGAGTCCCACAAGACCGTTGCAGGTTACCTGCACCCTCGTGGTGTCTGGCTTGGGCGACCCGCGACGTCCCGTCCCCACAGCAGCTAGCGTAGCCGCGGTCGAGCTCGGGCCTTCCGTGTGGCAGGCGAGCTCTCTCCGGCTCTCTCCACACGAACGCGCGGTTTGCGCGACACAGCAGGCAAGGCTGCACCTCCAGCTCGCGTCTCCTTCGCGACGCCCGGACTTCCACGAAGCTTCTTGGCTTCTGGCTTCCTCCCGACTCCCCCAACTGCCGAAGCAAAAAGCTTGCTCCTCCCATGGGACTCGGCACACGAACTCTGCCACGGGACTCCCACGAACTCAGCCCACGAACTCAGCCCTACCACGGGACTCTTTTACGGGACTTTCACGAACTCAGCCCACGAACTCTTTCGGGACTCTCACGGGACTCTCTCTGAACAAAGAAAAGATGTCCTCTTTATCCTTTGCACCCCCTCCCCCGCACCCGGCGTGACTCATGCCCTCGTGATCCAGCCCCCGCTCAACCACGGGTGGGAGGGAGTTGTTGACGTCACCGCAGGGTTCTTCTTCCTCTTCGCAGAAGAGGGGGAGGGACGTCTCCATTGTTCGTTCCATAACTATTAAATCGATCTGCAGCGCATCTATTCGATCTCTGAACATTTAAACAATGAAAGGTGAGCTATCGAGGGAACATGCACTTATCGACATAGCTGACTAAGGGAACCTGTATGTTGTGTGCGATTGAATTCCAAATTCGTAACAATATTATCGAATGCCTGTTCATCATAGCTACGAATCGCTAGGTACATTGCAATGCTTTATTAACGCCTGGAGAAGCCAGCGTCCGTGGCTTTATTTCATTTGCACATTTGAATAACTGAGAGAATCTCTTAAACTAACCAGAATTACAAAATGTAAGTTCCAGATTTGAAAGTATCAGTAGTTCCGACTCCCCCATAAAGTGTTGATTTGTCCAATTCGGACATTGCACCGGCGTTTCTGGGTGCATAGTTGTATCGACGGCAATTGGTAATTGCTTGCCAAGCCAGGCGTTCCGTCGGAGTGTTTGAGTGCTTCAGCCACTTACCGAGCTGTACAGTCCAGTTCGTGTCCTGATCGGGATGTGCAGTCGACAGTTAGTATAAGGTCGAGGTACGTTTTCAGCATACACAGACATGGTACATATGGGTATATTTTGATCTGTACAGACTCTCTGCGGGTGTGTGGACATGCCACGCCTGTTACGGGTGCTGTGGTGGCAAAGTTTCATCCCATATCTTATGGAGGTTCTTTCAGGTTTTCCTTTGTCCTCACACCTGTTTCTAAAGCATTTGGTTATCGGATTTACTTGGCAAAGGTTATATGTTTCTCTTTGTGAGTTTCAAAGCAAAATATATTTGGTAACGCCCGATTTCCAAGTCGTTTGCCATATTAACGCATTTTCTAAATTACCGTGCCATTTTTTTCCACCTGTCACAGACAGCTGTTTCTAAAGAATAATGTTTGTGAACAAATCCTTGAAACGTCTCCAACCTGCTGATTCCCAAAAAATTGCCGATATCAGGTGTGTGTATGTGTGTGTGTGTGTGTGTGTGTGTGTGTGTGTGTGTGTGTGTGTGTGTGTGTATGTGTGTGTGTGTGTGTGTGTGTGTGTGTGTGTGTGTGTGTGTGTGTGTGTGTGTCAATTGGTATCAACATATGCGGGTCTC
>NC_140965.1:62900624-62935624 GCF_056783735.1 Eptatretus burgeri
AAAATGAGACTCCTTTCGGTTTTGACTTTGTTCATCACAAGTGTAATTTAGGGGCCATCTATTATGTATGCACAATGAATCAGGGCTAATTTGAGAACGAGAAGATCAGACAAAATGGGGGAAAGAAGGGAAATGAGGCTTGGAGAAGAGAAACGTGGAGTGTGGGGATGGAAAAGCTCAATGTCTAATTCAAACATCATAATTTTATGGTCCTTAAATCCTAACTAACTTTTCTTCCTCTCTCTTTATTTTTTTATTTTAATATTATTCAGAGTCAAGGCTCATGGAAAAGCTATAACACAGAACAGATCAGGATGCAACAGAACACAAGGAACAGCAGAAAGAGAGGGGGGAAATGCCAACAGGGCTGAGGGAGAAAATAAATGGAGATGGATAAACAAGGGATGTGGGTAACGATGAGAGGTGGAGGAGAAGTCGAGGGGTGAAAAATATGGACACAGAAGCGAAATTTGTGGGTGGGGGATGATTTAACCGGTGTTGGGATGCTGGTGGACCGTATGCACCCTTGAAGTTTCTTACAACTTTTTGTCGGTCTCTTAATTTCTGTTGACATGACATGTTGTGATGAAATGGGCTACTCAGGCTTTTCCCACTTGTGTAAAGAACATGGAGCTCCACTCCATGAGTATTGTGTTCTTAAAATGTCTTTCAAATTCGTTGTTGTTGTGTTGCATATAAGTGATACTGTTAATAAAGCATTTTGCTGTTTTTTTTTTTTAGCGCATCAGACAAATCCTGTTGCATTTTATAGGGAAATGCCAATTTTTTTTATCCCTCCACAGTTGTCTGTGCATACATGTGTCGCCAATTTTTGTTACCACGATAACTTGTTAACCACTGAAGGGATTGTCACCAAACTTGGTGCAAGTAATATAATAGAAAGATGAACCGATTCAATTGTTGCGGTCAAAAGGTCGATGGGTCATGTTGGAATATTTTCTAGTTTTTCCTTTGGAGAGCACACGATAGAAACCTTCAATTGAAAAATCTTTAGCGTCACAATAACCTTGTGAAACGCAGAAGGGATTTCAACCAAACTAGACACAGGTAGCGACTGCAATACAACAACGAGCTCTTTCAGTTTTGGGTTCAATAGGTCAAAAGTTCAATCGATCATTACTCGCGTTGGAAGCAACTGATGTTTTCTCTTCTCTGTCTCTCTCCGTAGTTTCTCATGTGATCTTTAATTGAAATCAAACATAACAGTGGGTTGACATGTAATGCAGGTGGAGGCATATCCATTCACACATTCACATCAAATTATATTTTATCGTTTTTCCTTTGGAGAGCACACAGTAGAAACTGAAGGAGATAAGTGAATTTGCATTGAAATGTAAAAGGGTCATTGGTTATCCAACCAAATGTCCATGCACATAATCCTACTATAATTTGAGAAGTGTGTGTGTGTGTTTTGTTTAACTAGTATACACTCCTGAACTTCTGGATGGAATGAGTTAAAACTGGTGGTTTTACTCAGGGTCTGCCAGGGAAGGTTTGAGGTGGCAAAAATATTCATAATCCCAGGGGTTTCTTGTGAGGAGGGAGGGGGAGGACGTTAACTCTCTATCAGAAATGTTTGACATAGCGCCGATCCTCGTGGGAGTGGGTAGTACAAGTCGTATTAATATAGGCCAATTTGGAGGAAATGAGGGAATTGATTATCCTATCCGTAAGGATGGGTTCTTCTCATGTATTTTGTAATGCAAAGAGCTGATCGATGAAGACATGGAGTACAAAAGCACAAAATAAATTTATATTAACCACAATTTATTTGAGTTTTTTGAAATATCCATTATTTCCTCTAAAAATGACCAAATTAAATATGTTTGCTTTCTGGTTTAGAGGTTTGCTTTTTAGGGATTATTATGCTCGACCAGTGTCATGTACTGTATTTGTAAATGACCCGATGAAATAATGTTCATCATTCACATTGCCAGTTGTTTAGATGCTGTCAAATTAAATGTTGCATTGACCTGATCCTTTTAGAACGTATTACGTATCACAAGATTTTCTTTTTTTGTACACGGTCAAGGCTCGTGGAAGAGCTAAAACACAGAATGGATCGGCACACAACAAAAAAAAAGGAATAGCAGGGAGAGGATGTGAGGAGGAATGATAGGTAGGAGAGAATGGATACAAAAGCAAACTTTCAGGAAGGAAAAACTGTAAATTTGGAAGGAGGTCGGCTTCGGGGTAGGGAAGGGGTAAATGGGGGCGCAAAAGATCGTGGTTTTGGATGGGGGATAATCTGAGGTGGTGGTGAACAGCTGTCTTGAAGACTTTGGGGGAAGAATGAGATTGAAGAGAATGTGGAAGTTGGTTCCACAGGTGAGGGGAGGAGAAAAAGGGGAACAAATGGGGTGCGAGTGATGATTCTGGATTTTTGGAGTTTCACCAGAAGGGGGTTGATGGTGGACCGCCCTGCAGAAACATGGGGGGTGAGGTGGGGGGCAAATCACGGAAAAGAGCAGAGGATGCAAGACGAGAAAGTAGGCGGTCGCGGAAGAAGACAGAAAGACCACCAATCTGTCTGAGATGACAAAGTGATAGGCCCATCGACTCAGCTTCATCCTGGGAGATTCCAATAATCTTGAAAGCCTTGGGTTCCATGACATCAAGCTGAGCAAGGTGTGAGGCAGGGGTCCCACCCCAGAGGGGAGAAGTAGTCTAGTAGCCAGATGGCCTTCCCATGCACCCCCTGGAATATTTAATGCCACCTATTTTTTTTAAATGCACAAAGGTGTCAGAAACAAAATTTAAGATGTTCCCATTTCGAAATATTGTCCCATGGGGTTTTTATGGAGGCCATCTTGGATTTAGTTCCGTACCGGTGACACATTCATAATTTTTGAACTATACATCATAAAAACGTGTGTGACCCCACTTTTCGATGCAGTTTTCACACGATAAAACGTTTCGGAGCATCCTTTCTAGGATTGAACAATTTATTAACGACATAATCACGCGTTTTCTTTAAAAAAAAAAAATGAACAATTATGCACAATATAGGCATTTGTACGAAGGAAATAAATATATCAGTGCCTCGCACACTTGTGTTTGATGATGATTGATTTGGTGATTCATTCTCCAAACAGTAATCAACAAACATTGTGTGGGATGTGGGTGCAGCTTTGTTTCCGCAGAATATTGCCATGCTGTTGTTTTTGCAATATTTTCAATGTTTTCAAACGTACATCAAGTGAAACTGAAATGGATTCGTTCTTTCCAACATGCGAGCCCGGTCGTAGGTGCTTGGGTCGCAGCTCTCCGTAAAGTAAGTGTTTTTTCTCGGTTTATTGGAAGCATTTTATTCTCCAAACTGTATTATATATTTGTACAAGAGTTGTAGGTTTCATATACAAGAATTTTAGAATACTTCATTTGATATTTTTCTGACATTTTGAGAATTGGTTGCTATCTGAATTTAAATTTCGAGCTTCCATCTTGGATCTCTTGTTATGAAACTGATGCAATTATTACACATCTGGTGTTGATGGTCTGCTGTCATGTCCAACTTTGGCCTTTAGTAGTTCATTCACGGCCAGGCCCATGCCTACATTGAACGCTCCATGTATTCCCAAGCATGTTGTATGTTCTTGCTGGCGGAAACCAGCTTATCCCATATCAGCCATTCAATTCTTAGATATCTCATTAAATTTAGATAAAACGCACTTTGCTTTGTGACAACTAATCAATGTCATTTTGCTTACAGATTATTGGCGACAGAAAACCGTAAGAAATCATGAATAAGCAAAATAAGTCTATTGACACTTCTGTGCCAGCAAAGAGAGTCAAGCTCCCAGAGTGTGTATTGCATGTTAGTGGACTTTATCATGGAAACTTCATTTCGTTTAGAGATATCAAAGTTGAACCTGCTGAAAAACTTTCCTTCTCGCACCAGATTTGTGATAAGAGGCTCGCTCAACCGCCTGATTCACCTCATCGTATGGAAAATGTGTGTAACTTGATCCCAGAGACACTTGAAGGTGCTGATCTTGAATCTATTGGCTACCGCAGACAATGCTATCAGCTGTTCACTAAGAACCAAGATGGACTGAAGCAGCTGAACAGTCCAGAGTCAACGTCATCATCATCATCATCAAAAATACACTATTCACCTCGCAAAAAATCAGTGCCTGAGAGTATAGTGGGACTCTATTTCCTCCTGAGTGCATCTATTGTAATAAGATTGAGATAAAAACTGCTGGCAAGACTGAGCGGCCTATACACTTCACTCTGAATAGTGCATGGCAACCCAACAAATCACAAGCTGAGACGCTGGGGAAGACGAGCTTTGCTCGTAAAGTGATGGGGATTGATCTGTGCTCTGTGGAGGCGAAACATCATGCATCATGTCATCGGAGGTTCAAAAATGAACATCACAACTTTATCCGCACACAGGAGAAAGCAAAAGCCAGCATAACTGATACAGAGCAGGTCCATATCACTGCAGCTCACAATGAAGCATTTGGCTCAGCTCTTAAAGTTGTCCAAGAGAACATCATTCAGGAGAACAAAGCTCTACCACTATTCTCACTGAGATTGATCTATATTGATAAGCTGGGTGAGTGTGGCTATCCGAATGATGGGTATCGAAGTGAACGTCTGATGAAGCGACTGAAAAATCATGCAGACATCAATTCCCAAATTGTCTTCAGCAAGGTTGACCCTGGTGACAGAGGCTGTATGTCATTCTATCTAGTGTACAATGCGTGCATAACTGTAGCTGATGCAGTTGCATGTGCTTACATTTTGGCCAGTGTGGATAAGATGAAGGATATCGCTCTGTTACTTCGTGGTGTAATCCGAAGAGCATTTGGCAAAACTCAAGCTCGACCATGGCCTCCAACACCAGACGAACTGCACATCTCCTCTGTTGATCTCCGTCAAGAGCTTGTTACGTTCTTGACCTTTGTTATTGCAGGGAAACCTGGTTTCAAGTGACAAAACTCAGCGTCTTGTTTTATCCATCGGACAGGATCTATGCCGATCTGTAATGGAGTGGGAGTGGAAGCTCCCTAAACACATTCTTCTGTGTATGACTATCAGACACCTCTACAGAAGCAAGCAGCTCATAACCATTTTGAACAGGCTAGGTCACTGTGAGTCATACGACTATGGGAATCTACCTACACGTTCATTGGAGATGATTGTAACTGCGCTTTCAGAGGAAAAGGGAAGGTGGGGCCTCTGAAGAAGCTCCAGAAGTACCCCAGGTTCCAGAAGGTGTTCAAAGACCTTGGGTCAGACTGGAAGGTAAAAGGCAAGTTGTATGAGGATTTGGAAGAGTTCACCTGCCTGATGTATGGGAATACGCGCATTAAATGCATCAACGAAGTTCGTACTCTGATGCTGAGGAAGATGGTGGGTGAAGAGGAAACGTTTTCTTCAAAATCCAAAGTGGACTTTGCCCGCCTTCCCCCCTGTCAGGACTCCCTCTAGCCACACATTGACAGAGTTAATTACCGTGTCTGTCAATGGAAGAGGTCTCACATTCCAATATACGACTGCCCGCTCCCTCAGGATGGCCACGGCTGGAATAAGGATGATGGTCCCATCGACCCCCTGTGGTCCCGTGGACCCATTCTCCCTCCGTCCATGGTCGATATTCTTCAGAAGGAGGACATTGCTGATGAAAGTGATGAGGAAGATGGAGTAAATGACTATGAGGAACTTCTAGCGTATCATGATGATGATGAGTGATAATGAAGGAATTGTTTACCAAAATGACAAATTTTCTGGGACTTCTTGTACTTTTCAGTGATTATGTCGTTAATAAATTGTTCAATCCCAGAAATGATTCTCCGAAACGTTTTATCGTGTGAAAACTGCAGAGAAAAGTGGGGTCACACACGTTTTTATGATGTATAGTTCAAAAGTTATGAATTTGTCACCCGTATGGAACTAAATCCAAGATGGCCGCCATAAAAACCCCATGGGACAATATTTCGAAATGGGAACATCTTAAATTTTGTGCATTTAAAAAAATAGGTGGCATTAAATATTCCAGGGGGTGCATGGGAAGGCCATCTGGCTACTAGACTAAAGAGTACTCCATCAAGCTGCGGATGAAGGCAAGGAGATACACAAATAATCCAGTTAAGAAGCGACACGACAAAGGGTCATTCCTTTAACTCCGTACTGTCTTTCGCCCTTGCACCTATCGGCATTGCATTCAAATTGCTTATATTGGAGACGGCCACTTTGTTGTTTTTTTCTGATGCATTGCTGTGCTGTCAATCTCAGGTGTCACAGCTTGGAGTTTGAACTCTGTCACCACCAGGGAGTGAATTCAGATTAGATAAATTAAAGGCAAGTAGTGGTTACCCAATGAACTCACAATCCTTGCCCATGCAGTGTGACTTCTAACTTTCATTCTTGTTCTATTATTTTGCGTAAAATTTACTTTGTCCTTCGTATTGCAGAATGTCGAGAAAATCCTGTTCAGCCTCGACATTCATTTGGCAATGAGCCCAGGTGGCATCAGTGCTCATGTTGTGAAACCCTATTCTGCTGCTTTTGCTTATCCTTTGTACTCTTAGGTCTATCCTTGTCCTTTGGCTGCCTCTCATCTGTCTTTTAGTCGGTAAACACCACTCCTATTCAAAAGAAAGAACTTGTTTTTGTACCTATCATTGTCAGACCAGTAAGCTTACTTCAAATTGCAAGCAAAGTCAAATAATCCATCATTGCCATTGCACTCAACACTTTCATCTTTTCAAATAGCCCAATCTATAGCTATCACTTTGGAGTCTGTACCAGTTATTCAACTTTATATCCTGCTGCACCTCTTTCAGAAATGGGTGGAGACCTAAAATCTCAAAAAGAGGCTTGCCAAGCTCACTTTCTGTGGTATACAAGGTCACTTTAATTCCTGGCTTTCTGACTTCCTCTGCATAGTCAATGCATTGCTGTCGATGGAACCCTCTCTTCTCTTTCCCAATGGAGACTGGAGTGCCCCAAGCCAGTCTTTAGCCCAGTCTTTTCCTCATCTCCATAAAGGACCTCTGTGAGATTCTGGAAATCCTCTTCCTATTTGCAGATGACTCTACATTGTGCCTCCGTCACTTTCTGATGGTCTGATAAATGGAACATGTTACTTGTCTCACCTTGTCATACTGGAAGGATCGTCAAACAAACACAAATTATTTCCGTGGTCAATGGAAGAGGTTCAGTCTCGAACTTCTTGGGTGTAACATAAGGCATTACCTCTTCTTTGCTGACCGTATGCAAAGCTGTTCTCAAAAGCCAGCCGCAGACTTGGTATCTGGTGTCTTTCGTTTCAAGTCTCCTTCGAAAATCAGAACTGCTCGCAGCCTACAAGGCCTTTGTCCATAGCTCAATGGCTTTTCTCTCCTCTATGAGCTGGCGGCCCAACATCACATCTGCCTCTCCTGGTTTATATGGAATCTAAAGCTCTCAACATCATTGGTGTCTTCCACGATGAGGCCAAAGCACAGGACCTGTGTTTTTTTTTGTTTTTTTTTACCATTTTTAATTAATTAATTAGTCCATCTCTCTTCTTTGGTGTAACTACCCCTGTTTTCTCAGCTCCCAAACCCACCTCCATAATATGGACCATATTATGGTCCACATGTTCGTCCTGTAACCCCGTCCTTAAGCTTACCAATCCAGATTTTTGTTTTTGCACACCTTCACTCTTCTTCCTCCTCCGATTCATGGACCTGCCATTTGTAGATTGTTCAATCATTCTTCCCTTCAGGCCTTCAAGCAAGTGGTGCATAACCATCTTGTCACCCCCTACCCCATCCCATCCCTACTGTTGCTCTTTTCTAACCCCAAATCTTATTGTTATTATTATTAGGGTATCAAGTCTACAAGGCTGGGTACCCTATTGTTTTTCTGCTGTTTCTTTATTATTATTTTACTTATTCCGCCAGAGATTTTCGGGTTTTTTCGCTTTAAAATTCATTTTCTCGGCAACCATAAGTCCGATCTTTCACCATAGTATGTATCTTCTTTTTTTTAGTAGCATACATAATTGATAATTATGATGTCATAGGTCACGTAGTTTGAGCGCCATCTTTGAAAAACCGAAAAACTTTGGACCTCTGTATCTCCGAAACCACACAATGGAAAAGATTGAAACTTGGCACATGGCAAGAACTCCCCATGGGGGAAGATGTGATTTTTTTCGTGATGTGATCGGTGAAGTGGTATCCCTGTGAAAATTCAACAGTGAGAATGCTGCATCGTAAAAATTTGAAATTTCTTGAGCATCATTTACGCAACAACTCACCATAGAAAAAAAAATATTTTGATGTCATCGGTCACGTGGTTCGGCAGCCATATTGTTTTGAAAATAAAAAATAAAAAAAAATCTTCTCCAGAACAACTGGACAGATTGAAGCGAATCTGTACACACACGTTCCCCAAGACATGCTTGTACAAGTTTCTTCATTTCTAATTGATAGGTCACATGATTTGGTGGCCATATTGAATTTACTCGAAAACCTGCAAAAATCTTCTCCAGAACGGCTGGCCAGATCAAGGGGAAACTTCACACATACATTCTCCAAGACTAGTGGATATAAGTTTGTTCATGCGTAACTGAAAGGTCAGATGGTTTGGCTGCCATATTGGATTGAAAAAAAAATTAAATAATGTTCTCTCTGGAACCGCTTCATCAGTTAATGTCAAACTTCACAGTTATGAATAGTAAACATGGGGAATGTATGTTTTAAATTTCAACCTGATCTGCAAAATTGGATGGCAGGCAGAATTATTTAATTATTTGAATCTGAGAACTTTTACATTTTTTTTTAATTTTGCATAAGGCTCACTTGTCTGCGCCTGTATGCGTTTGAGGGTACAGTAGTGGCAATTCAATTGACACCGATGATTGCCCCATGAAAAATGGTCAACTGTGTACATAATAAATGGATGGAACATGGCCTGTTCCTCGGTCCATAACTTGTGAATCCCACGTCGAAGAGAAACGTGTGGGGCCTCGTTAGACTCTGGGGAATCCTGCTTTACGCTCTGTGCCGATGGTGTCCACATTTATTACTTTGTGTTCGGCTAGTTAAAACACCAATTCAATTGATACCGAATATGTATTCAGGAAAAAGGGCGAACTGTTTACGTAATACATAGATTGAATGTGCCGTGTTACTGGGTCCATAACTCATCAATCCCACGTTGTGGAGAGACATATGGTGGGGGGCGGGGAGGGGCTTGGTATTGCTCGGTGAAGTTCTGGTTTACCCTGTGGACACATGTTGACATTTCCAACACATTTATTACTTCATGTTCAGCTAATTTAAACGCCAATTCAATTCATAGGAACAATATCCCCAGGAAAAAGGGCCAACTGCATACGTAAAAAATAGATTGAACACTTCATGTTAATCGGTCCGTAACTCATCAGTCCCGTGTTGTATCAAAGCTGGACGTCTTGGTACCTGGTCATCACTGCCAGCAGTTATAAAGTGGCAGTTCTAGTTTTTATTATTAATATTGTTATTATTCTTCAATGGCCACCATTATCCCACCTTTCTTGTGAGATCAGCTGGGGGAGGCTTGGCTTGAGTCTTCATGAAATGGCTGGCCAGGCCTTGACGTTTGATTAGTTAGGGCAGGAATTTGACCATGTTGCCAACGATAGCTCGACTACCCTTTGCGAGGGACACCATGGGATCTCTAATGTCCATCCGAGGGATGGCACACACATTGATTAATCACCCTGCCTGTGAAAAACTGCAGTGACAGTTTATAGTTGGGCCGGGGATGGAACCCAGGCTTGACAGTTTAGAGGAGAGTGTGAGTACCTCTCGGCCATCCTGTTTTTTACCCCACAAATATCCCCATCTCATCCAATCATATTACTTGTTTGTTATCTTGCCAAAACGAAGTTTTTGAAAGATATGTTAATCAGCTTGTATTTTTTTTTTGTTGTTGTTTTTTTTTGTTTGTTTGTTTGTTTTTCTGTAATCACGTATAAAAAATTCTGCAGAGCACAGTTATCATTGGAAATTTTTGTAACTTCGCATATCAGAGGCCTATAGCAGTCCCTTTCAGCGCATAAAATTTTGAAGGTCAAGGTCAAAGGTCAAGGTCACTGTCGCAAATCAGGGGAGTCGACGAAACCCTTATTTTTTGAGTAATTTTGATCGGATCGTCTTCAAACTTCATGGGAATATAGTTCATGGTCTGGCGCTCAGCTGATTAATTTTTGGTGGCGATTGGCCTTGACCTTCATGGTTAGCGCCTAAAGTCAAACATATTTGACCTCAAGGTCAAATTTTCAAGTTTTAGGAACCATATCGTGGAGTACCTCAAATTGAACACCTCGATGAGTGCTTTCTCGATAT
Organism: Eptatretus burgeri; assembly: GCF_056783735.1. Lineage (NCBI taxonomy): Eukaryota > Metazoa > Chordata > Myxini > Myxiniformes > Myxinidae > Eptatretus > Eptatretus burgeri. Next base: position 62,910,980 of record NC_140965.1, read on the forward strand.
GTCAAGCTTGAGACATTATGACGTCATTTGGTGACGTTATGAGGCAAATGCATATTTTTCATGGTTACTCTGTAGAACGATTCTCATCGGAATCTCTCGTAGGCAGATATTCCTCAAGGAGTCGCTCCTGGTGGATAGCAGCTCTGTTCAACTCAGTGTGACCTTAAATAAGTCACACGTGGTCACCTTTTGGCAAGATACGGGTCACCCTGCGGGTGACATTGGTTTATTTTATTTCCTGTTTGTTCATTCCCTTGCTTGTCCAAATGTGGCTCCACCACTGCCCCATTATCACTGCACTCCCTCCCCCCTTCCATGGGACGACATCTTGTGACTGCCCTTCCCCCCAAAATGTTATTTTCCTTCATGCAATTTGTTCACTGGGTTATTGATGCTTTCATGACCATTTTCCTGAAATATTCTGTGTTGAAATGGTTTTATGAGCATTGTAAAAAGATTTTTCATCACGGTGAGAATCCACTGAATGTGGTAGGTGAAGGAAAATCAAACGACTCCCAGGTCTTCAACATCCGATGAGGTGAGAAATTGCTTCCATTCTCTGTTCAGTGTAATTAATTTACCTGATTCATGATTGTAAAAGGAAAAATGTGCACCTTTTCAACGAAATATACTTCAAAACCTCTTACGAGGGAGGAAGCATGGAACGAGACCTATTATTTCAAATTGGATGAAGAGTCAAAACCCCAACATCCCTATTCATTTATTCATACCCATAAAATGATGTTGCACAGGTGAAACGGGAAAGTATGCATGCATGGTCTTCAGAAGAGAGCACAATCAGAGGGGGGTGGAAGAGATGATGGAGATAAGATCACTCTAAGTTGCCACATTCCAGATAGACAAGGGAAATGATTCCACAGGTGAGACAAGGGCGATAAAGGCAGTTAGGCAGGGACCAAGGCGAAAGTTTTCGTTCTCGCCTACGTCCTCCATAGTCACCTTCACCATGGCAGCACTCACTATAAAGTGGTAGTTTCAACAGTTGGAGATTTGCTTTAAAATGTTGCTGTTTAGGGGTTGGTTGGTGGGAGGGGGGGGGTTGGGTGGGGGGATTGATTGGTTGGCTGGGGGTGGGTGGGGGATTGGTTGGGTGGGGGATTGATTGGTTGGGGGTGTGGGAGGGGGATTGATTGGTTGGTTGAGGTGGGAGGGGGGATTGGTTGGTTGGCTGGGGGTGGCAGGAGGGGGATTGGTTGGTTGGGAGGGGGGATTGATTGGTTGGTTGGTTGGGGGTGGGAGGAGGGGATTGGTTGATTGGGGGTGGGGGATTGATTGGTTGGTTGTGGGAGGGGGATTGATTGGTTGGTTGTGGGAGGGGGATTGATTGGTTAGCTGGGGGTGGGTGGGGGGCAGATTGGTTGGTTGGGGGTGGGGGGATTGATTGGTTGGGGGTGGTGGGGTGGATTGGTTGGTTGGGGGTGGGGGATTGATTGGGTGGGGGATTGGTTGGTTGGAGGTGGGGGGATTGATTGGTTGGTTGGGGGTGGGGGATTGATTGGTTGGGGGGCAGATTGGTTGGGGGTGGTGGGGTGGATTGATGGGTTGGTTGGTTGGGGGTGGGGGTTGGTTGGGGGTGGGGGATTGATTGGTTGGCTGGGGGTGGGGGATTGATTGGTTGGCTGGGGGTGGGGGATTGATTGGTTGGCTGGGGGTGGGGGATTGATTGGTTGGCTGGGGGTGGGGGATTGATTGGTTGGCTGGGGGTGGGGGGGGGATTGATTGGTTGGCTGGGGGTGGGAGGGGGATTGATTGGTTGGCTGTGGGTGGGTGGGGAGATTGGTTGGTTGGGGGTGGGAGGAGGGATTGATTGGTTGGTTGAGGGTGGGAGGGGGATTGATTAGTTGGTTGGGGGTGGGAGGGGGATTGATTGGTTGGTTGGGGGTGGGAGGGGGATTGGTTGGTTGGGGGTGGGAGGGGGATTGGTTGGGGGTGGGTGGGGGATTGGTTGGTTGGTTTGGGGTGGGTGGGGGGATTGGTTGGTTGGTTTGGGGTGGTTGGGGGATTGGTTGGTTGGGGGTGGGTGGAGGGATTGGTTGGGGGTGGGTGGGGGGGATTGGTTGGGTGGGGGGATTGATTGGTTGGGGGTGTGGGTGGAGGGATTGATTGGTGGGTGGATTGGTTGGGGGTGGGTGGGGGATTGGTTGGTTTGGGGTGGGTGGGGGGATTGGTTGGTTCGGGGTGGGTGGGGAGATTGGTTGGTTGGGGGTGGGAGGGGGATTGGTTGGTTGGTTGGGGGTGGGTGGAGGGATTGGTTGGTTGGGGGTGGGTGGGGGATTGGTTGGTTGGTTTGGGGGGATTGGTTGGGTGGGTGGAGGGATTGGTTGGTTGGGGGTGGGTGGGGGATTGATTGGTTGGGGGTGTGGGTGGAGGGATTGATTGGTGGGTGGATTGGTTGGGGGTGGGTGGGGGATTGGTTGGTTCGGGGTGGGTGGGGAGATTGGTTGGTTCGGGGTGGGTGGGGAGATTGGTTGGTTGGCGGTGGGTGGGGGATTGATTGGTTGGTTTGGGGTGGTTGGGGGATTGATTGGTTGGGGGTGGGTGGGGGGATTGGTTGGTTGGGGGTGGGTGGGGAGATTGGTTGGTTTGGGGTGGTTGGGGGGATTGGTTGGTTGGTTTGGGGTGGTTGGGGGATTGATTGGTTGGGGGTGGGTGGGGGGATTGATTGGGTGGGGGACTGATTGGTTGGGGGTGGGTGGGGGTACTGATTGGTTGGGGGTGGGTGGGGGACTGATTGGTTGGGGGTGGGTGGGGGGACTGATTGGTTAGGGGTAGGTGGGGGAGACTGATTGGTTGGTTGGGGGTGGGTGGGGGACTGATTGGTTGGTTGGGGGTGGGTGGGGGACTGATTGGTTGGTTGGGGGTGGGTGGGGGACTGATTGGTTGGTTGGGGGTGGGTGGGGGACTGATTGGTTGGGGGTGGGTGGGGGGATTGATTGGTTGGTTGGGGGTGGGTGGTGGGGATTGATTGGTTGGTTGGGGGTGGGTGGTGGGGATTGATTGGTTGGTTGGGGGTGGCTGCTGACGAATAACACTCAAAATGGACACGACGACGTTTTGGAAGAGAACAAAGCCAGAACGGATGATAACATTCAAGTAAAGTTTCTCGTGAAAAAGCAAAACATTAGAAACATTTATATGTTAAACATGACGTGAAGGACGAATCACAATAATAACTGTTAGGGTACTCGACAGAGTGCATACCTCCGCCATGTAATGACTGATCCATGAGAACACATTGTGCCCAATTCATGTTTGAAACATCATGTTAAACAGGACTGTATCGTTTTTGGCCCGATCTCTCAATGGTGAAGAATCACATAAAAAATTTTCGTCGTCGGATCCTGATTCCAATCTTCACCAAAATCGAACCAGTTCGTCCTTGTCACACACTGAACATGTCCATCAAGTTTCATCCGAATCCGTCCAGAACTTTTTGAGATATCAGGCACAAAAACACACAAACAAGCAGAAAGGGATGAAAACGTGACGTCCTTCATCTTCAGGGGTGGAGATAATGAAAAACCCGAACATGATTCCCTGTGGGTGACGTGTACAGTGTGGATACATATACTGTGATTGACGTGTACAGTGTGGATACATACACTGTGAGTGACGTGTACAGTGTGGATACATATACTGTGATTGACGTGTACAGTGTGGATACATATACTGTGATTGACGTGTACAGTGTGGATACATATACTGTGATTGACGTGTACAGTGTGGATACATATACTGTGATTGACGTGTACAGTGTGGATACATTCCCTGTGAGTGCTGTGTACAGTGTGTATACATATACTGTGAGTGACGTGTACAGTGTGTATACATATACTGTGAGTGACATGTACAGTGTGTATACATATAGTGTGAGTGCCGTGTACAGTGTGTATACATATACTGATTAGTGATGTGTACAGTGTGTATACATATACTGTGGGTGACATTACAGTGTGTATACATATAGTGTGAGTGACGTGTACAGTGTGTATACATATACTGTGAGTGGTGTGTACAGTGTGTATACATATACTGTGAGTGATGTGTACAGTGTGTATACATATACTGTGAGTGATGTGTACAGTGTGTATACATATACTGTGAGTGATGTGTACAGTGTGTATACATATACTGCGAGTGACGTGTACAGTGTGTATACATATACTGCGAGTGACATGTACAGTGTGTATACATATACTGCGAGTGACATGTACAGTGTGTATACATATTCTGTGAGTGACGTGTACAGTGTGTATACATATGCTGTGAGTGACATGTACAGTGTGTATACATATACTGTGAGTGATATGTACAGTGTGTATACATATACTGCGAGTGACATGTACAGTGTGTATACATATACTGTGAGTGCCGTGTACAGTGTGTATACATATACTGTGAGTGATGTGTAGTGTGTATACATATACTGTGAGTGATGTGTACAGTGTGTATACATATACTGTGAGTGATGTGTACAGTGTGTATACATATACTGTGAGTGATGTGTACAGTGTGTATAATTCCCTGTGAGTGATGTGTACAGTGTGTATACATTCCCTGTCACGTGTACAGTGTGGAAACATTCCCCGAGTGACTGTACAGTGTGTATACATATACTGTGAGTGACGTGTACAGTGTTTACATATACTGTGAGTGCCATGTACAGTGCGTATACATATACTGTGAGTGATGTGTACAGTGTGTATATGTATACTGTGAGTGTCGTGTACAGTGTGTATACATATACTGTGAGTGCCATGTACAGTGTGTATATGTATACTGTGAGTGATATGTACAGTGTGTATACATATACTGCGAGTGACATGTACAGTGTGTATACATATACTGTGAGTGTCGTGTACAGTGTGTATACATATACTGTGAGTGATGTGTACAGTGTGTATACATATACTGTGAGTGATGTGTACAGTGTGTATAATTCCCTGTGAGTGACGTGTACAGTGTGTATAATTCCCTGTGAGTGACGTGTACAGTGTGTATACATATACTGTGAGTGACGTGTACAGTGTGTATACATATGCTGTGAGTGACATGTACAGTGTGTATACCTATACTGTGAGTGATATGTACAGTGTGTATACATATACTGCGAGTGACATGTACAGTGTGTATACATATACTGTGAGTGCCGTGTACAGTGTGTATACATATACTGTGAGTGACGTGTACAGTGTATACATATACTGAGTGCCGTGTACAGTGTGTATACATATACTGTTATTGACGTGTACAGTGTGTATACATATACTGTTATTGACGTGTACAGTGTGTATACATATACTGAGTGACGTGTACAGTGTGTATACATTCCCTGCGAGTGACATGTACAGTGTGTATACATATACTGTGAGTTCCGTGTACAGTGTGTATACATATACTGTGAGTGATGTGTAGTGTGTATACATATACTGTGAGTGATGTGTAGTGTGTATACATATACTGTGAGTGATGTGTAGTGTGTATACATATACTGTGAGTGATGTGTAGTGTGTATACATATACTGTGAGTGATGTGTACAGTGTGTATACATATACTGTGAGTGATGTGTACAGTGTGTATAATTCCCTGTGAGTGATGTGTACAGCGTGTATACATTCCCTGTCACGTGTACAGTGTGGAAACATTCCCCGAGTGACTGTACAGTGTGTATACATATACTGTGAGTGACGTGTACAGTGTGTACATATACTGTGAGTGTCATGTACAGTGCATATACATATACTGTGAGTGATGTGTACAGTGTGTATATGTATACTGTGAGTGTCGTGTACAGTGTGTATACATATAGTGTGAGTGTCGTGTACAGTGTGTATACATATACTGTGAGTGCCATGTACAGTGTGTATATGTATACTGTGAGTGATATGTACAGTGTGTATACATATACTGCGAGTGACATGTACAGTGTGTATACATATACTGTGTGTTGTGTACAGTGTGTATACATATACTGTGAGTGATGTGTAGTGTGTATACATATACTGTGAGTGATGTGTACAGTGTGTATACATATACTGTGAGTGATGTGTACAGTGTGTATACATATACTGTGAGTGACGTGTACAGTGTGTATACATATACTGTGAGTGACGTGTACAGTGTGTATACATATGCTGTGAGTGACATGTACAGTGTGTATACCTATACTGTGAGTGATATGTACAGTGTGTATACATATACTGCGAGTGACATGTACAGTGTGTATACATATACTGTGAGTGCCGTGTACAGTGTGTATACATATACTGTGAGTGACGTGTACAGTGTGTATACATATACTGAGTGCCGTGTACAGTGTGTATACATATACTGTTATTGACGTGTACAGTGTGTATACATATACTGTTATTGACGTGTACAGTGTGTATACATATACTGTGAGTGACGTGTACAGTGTGTATACATTCCCTGCGAGTGACATGTACAGTGTGTATACATATACTGTGAGTTCCGTGTACAGTGTGTATACATATACTGTGAGTGATGTGTAGTGTGTATACATATACTGTGAGTGATGTGTAGTGTGTATACATATACTGTGAGTGATGTGTACAGTGTGTATACATATACTGTGAGTGATGTGTAGTGTGTATACATATACTGTGAGTGATGTGTACAGTGTGTATACATATACTGTGAGTGATGTGTACAGTGTGTATAATTCCCTGTGAGTGATGTGTACAGCGTGTATACATTCCCTGTCACGTGTACAGTGTGGAAACATTCCCCGAGTGACTGTACAGTGTGTATACATATACTGTGAGTGACGTGTACAGTGTGTACATATACTGTGAGTGTCATGTACAGTGCGTATACATATACTGTGAGTGATGTGTACAGTGTGTATATGTATACTGTGAGTGTCGTGTACAGTGTGTATACATATACTGTGAGTGTCGTGTACAGTGTGTATACATATACTGTGAGTGCCATGTACAGTGTGTATATGTATACTGTGAGTGATATGTACAGTGTGTATACATATACTGCGAGTGACATGTACAGTGTGTATACATATACTGCGAGTGTCGTGTACAGTGTGTATACATATACTGTGAGTGATGTGTAGTGTGTATACATATACTGTGAGTGATGTGTACAGTGTGTATACATATACTGTGAGTGATGTGTACAGTGTGTATACATATACTGTGAGTGATGTGTACAGTGTGTATACATATACTGTGAGTGATGTGTACAGTGTGTATACATATACTGTGAGTGATGTGTACAGTGTGTATACATATACTGTGAGTGATGTGTACAGTGTGTATACATATACTGTGAGTGATGTGTACAGTGTGTATAATTCCCTGTGAGTGACGTGTACAGTGTGTATACATATACTGTGAGTGACGTGTACAGTGTGTATACATATGCTGTGAGTGACATGTACAGTGTGTATACCTATACTGTGAGTGATATGTACAGTGTGTATACATATACTGTGAGTGCCGTGTACAGTGTGTATACATATACTGTGAGTGACGTGTACAGTGTGTATACATATACTGTTATTGACGTGTACAGTGTGTATACATATACTGTTATTGACGTGTACAGTGTGTATACATATACTGAGTGACGTGTACAGTGTGTATACATTCCCTGTGAGTGATGTGTACAGTGTGGATACATTCACTTTGAGTGATGTGTACAGTGTGTATCCAGATACTGTATATGCCTTTTAATGCTCCTTTAAACAGTCGTTTCATCCACCTTGGAGCATTCTGCTGCGCCGACTATGGTGGGGGGTTTGCCATTGCCTTTCTATATATTGTCCAACATATTCTGAAGAAAGTGAACGATCACAAAGAAACCTGAAAATGTTTAAATGACCAAGGGATCTCGCGACATCGTCTGCCACCGCCCACTTCCCAAAAACACCAAAATGCACAGCTCGGCCTTTCTTGGCACCATGTTTATTTGTTTACTTATTTAATTTTAAACAAAATTCGGGAAACATGAGGAGTTTCTCCCGCTTTTTGAATGAAGTCGCGATTTTCATGTTTCCACATCGTGACGGATCAGGCATGTTCGAGGACAGCCCCACAACACCGACACATCGCGAGGTCCTCGGCACTTTCCTCCCAGCATGCCTCGCGCGTGACGTCACGCTGGAGCTCCGATTGAGTGAAAAGCAGGAAGAGGGGCTTCTGAAGTGCTGTGGGACGGCCAAGAGGTCGACTTGAAGCCACAAATGATGTTTCCCGCACCGCAATACAGGACGGCTTCGATGTGTGGTAAATCGTGGTTCCGTGTTACCGCTTCTCTTGCCTCGGCCTAGCCCCGCTTCACAAGGCGCGTGAATCCGACGGCGTTGGACTTGGTGCTGCCGGTGCGAGGACGCCGATCGTGTCGTGCTTCGTGTTCCGCTGTTTTGAGATTCCCCGTTGGCCCGGGGAATTACCCCCCCTCTCCCCGTTGGCCCGGGGAAGCAAGTTTTCTCAGAGAATGGCTCGCCGAACCAGTCAGGCAGACGAGAGCGGGCCGCAAGCAGCCGGAGTGCTTCACGTTCCTGGTGTTGGGGGAAAGAAGAAGAGCGGTTTTCAAATAACCAGCGTCACTGCGGCGCAACCGAGCAGTTTGGCCGAGGACACGGAGAGCTTCGACGATCTCGACGAGTCTCGGACTGAGGACATCTCTTCCGAGATCCTGGACACTTCTCGGACCACGGACTGCGAGCCGGGCCCGTACGAACGCAGTTCCTCGGAGGAGACGCTCAACAATGTGGAAACTCCAGCGCTGACCCCTGTGCATCCAGTCCACCCGCTGGGACATCACCCCAACTTGCTGATGAACGGGGCAGCCATGTCGAGCACTTCTGCACCGCTCGTTCCTTTGCTTGCTGGGGCCGGGAATGTCACCAGTGGGAATGTTTTTCCTGTTTTGTCTCTTTCTCAACCGGTCATTCCAATTGCACCTTGCCAACCACACGCCCAGACGCAGGCGCAAGTTCAAACGCAAAACATCAATTCTCATTCCCGTTTGAAAGAGCGACCGAGTGTGCTTTCACAATCGCATGACCAAACGATTTTGCTCGCAAAGCTGGAAGAACACGCACACTTGCAGCAGCAACAACACTTACATTTGCAACTTCAACACCAGCCAAACTTGTTTTCACAGCGACGTTTGCAGCTCCCGACAGTCCCACAACCCCAGCCTGAGTCGCAACCACAACCGCAGCTCAAGTCCATTCCACAAATGCAGCCCCTGTCTGTGCCGCGGTCCCAGACCGTGCCGCGGTCCCAGACCGTGCCGCAGTCCCAGACCGTGCCGCAGTCCCAGACCGTGCCGCAGTCCCAGACCGTGCCGCAGTCCCAGACCGTGCCGCAGTCCCAGACCGTGCCGCAGTCCCAGACCGTGCCGCAGTCCCAGACCGTGCCGCAGTCCCACCCCCAGTCCATTCTGCAGTCCCACCCCCAGTCCATGCTGCAGTCGCAGCCCCAGTTCGTGCCGCAGTCGCAGTCCCAGTCCGTGCCGCAGTCCCACCCCCAGTCCATTCTGCAGTCCCACCCCCAGTCCATGCTGCAGTCGCAGCCCCAGTCCGTTCCGCAGTCGCAGCCCCAGACCGTGCCGCAGTCGCCACCCCAGTCCGTGCCACAGCTTCAGCCCCAGTCCGTACCGCAGCTTCAGCCCCAGTCCGTGCCGCAGCTTCATCCCCAGTCCGTGCCGCAGCTTCATCCCCAGTCCGTGCCGCAGCTTCAGCCCCAGTCCGTGCCGCAGCTTCAGCCCCAGTCCGTGCCGCAGCTTCAGCCCCAGTCCGTGCCGCAGCTTCAGCCCCAGTCCGTGCCGCAGCTTCAGCCTCAGTCCGTGCCGCAGCTTCAGCCTCAGTCCGTGCCGCAGCTTCAGCCCAAATCCGTGCCGCAGCTTCGGCCCCCATCCGTGCCACAGCATCAGCCCCAGTCCGTGCCACAGTCGCAGCCCCAGTCCGTGCCACAGTCGCAGCCCCAGTCCGTGCCGCAGTCGCAGCCCCAGTCCGTGCCGCAGTCGCAGCCCCAGTCCGTGCCGCAGTCGCAGCCCCAGTCCGTGCCGCAGTCGCAGCCCCAGTCCGTGCCGCAGTCGCAGCCCCAGTCCGTGCCGCAGTCGCAGCCCCAGTCCGTGCCGCAGTCGCAGCCCCAGTCCGTGCCGCAGTCGCAGCCCCAGTCCGTGCCGCAGTCGCAGCCCCAGTCCGTGCCGCAGTCGCAGCCCCAGTCCGTGCCGCAGTCGCAGCCCCAGTCCGTGTCGCAGCCCCAGTCCGTGTCGCAGCCCCAGTCCATCCCGCAGTCGCAGTCGCAGCCCCACTCCGTGCCACAGTCGCAGCCCCAGTCTGTGCTGCAGTCGCAGGCCCTGTCTGGAGTGCAGTCTGAGTCCATGCCACAGGCAGAGTCTATGCGGCAACTTGAGTCCATGCTGCAGCCACACCCAGAGTCCGTGACGCAGCTCCAACTCCAGTGTAGACCACAGCTGCACCTGCAGCCTGAGTCAATTCCATGGCCACAGTCATGTCCACAACCACATCCCCAGTCCCAATCAATTACACAATCACAACTTCAGTCACAGTCTGTTCCACAACTGCAGCCACAGCACCAGTCTGTGTCGATGCTGCATTCACAGCTCCAGCCACAATCTGCACAGCAACTCCAGCCACAGCCAGTGAAGCAGCCACAGCATTATCAGCATCTTCAGCCACTGTCATTGCTTTTGCAGCAACCACATCGACTGCAGGACACTTGGCCTGATCCTCAGTCACAGCCGGATGTTCGGCCTGAACCTCAGTCACAGCCGGATGTTCGGCCTGAACCTCAGTCACAGCCGGATGTTCGGCCTGAACCTCAGTCACAGCCGGATGTTCGGCCTGAACCTCAGTCACAGCCGGATGCTCGGCCAGAACCTCAGCCGCAGTCGGACGCTCTACCAGAACCTCAGCCGCAGTCGGACACTCTGCCTGAACCTCAGTGGAAGCCGGATGTGAGGCTTGAACCTCAGCGGCAGCCGGACGCCCAGCCTGAACCTCAGCGGCAGCCGGACGCCCAGCCTGAACCTCAGCGGCAGCCGGAAACCCAGCCTGAACCTCAGCAGCAGCCGGAAACCCAGCCTGAACCTCGGTGGCAGCCCGACGCTTGGCCTGAACTGCTGCCAGCCACTCGGCTTGAACTCCAACTGCAGCCGGATGTTCAGGCTGAAGCGCAGCCTCACACTCAGCATGAAGCACAGCCGCAACCAGGCGTGCTGCTTGAATCGCAGCTGCAGCTCGATGCACAGCAACAACAGCATCTTGACACCCAGCCTCCTTCACAGTCTCATCCACCTGCACATTCTCGTTTCCGTGTTGTCAAGCTCGATGCTGTTCATGAACCGTATTGTAAAGGACGTTGGATGTGTGCTGAATTTTATGAAAAAGATCGTGTCACTGAAGCAAAACTCTTTGATTCCCACATTGTTGAAGTTTCAAGCTCTGCAGCTCAACCCAGCACTTTCCAAGAAGAGGTTCCACTATTTGCTAAAATAAACCCAGATTTTTCTTCCCCAAATGCGCACATGTTCTCAAATACAGTTACCTTGCAACCACACCAACATGGGAATGCTTTAACTACCAGCCAACCACCCCATCCTCCTCAATCCATGGTTTCTGATAGTACAGTTTCCCAACAGACACCATCTTTGGAGCCAACAAGTTTATTGCCCCATGTGATGACATCTTCGCAGCCACACACTACAGTCATTGGTGTGTCACTGCCCACTTACACCCAAGTTGCAGTGCAACCTCAAACACAGCAATATACTCCATTGGTCCAGCCACAGCTCTCTATACCATCAGAAAGTTCAATTTTGATTGAGCAGCAGACTCTGCAATCCCAAGTTGCAGTTTCCAAATCTGGTCCTGTGGCTCCTTCATTACCTCTCCTTTTAGACTCGCAGGCTGCCATCACAGCAATATCGATGCCCACATCTCAACTTTCTTCTAACAACACTGCATCCACATTGTCAAATCTGCAGCCAACTCCACTTCCCACAGTAGTTACTACGGTTCCAAATAGCATTTCTACTCCAACTGTGCAACAACAGTTAGCCAGTGATCTCATTTTGGAGCCACCAGCACCTAGAACTTGTCAGCAACTTCCCATTTCTACCACATCATTGACTCTCCAAGCCCACCCAATACCTGGTTCGACATCACCATTCAATATGATGCTATCTCCAAGCATGACACGTGTTTTATCTGGGTTCCCTGTTGCCACCAGCTTGGCATCTGCCACGACCGATTTAATGAGTGGGGCAGCAGTTGGATTCAGCGGACTTGTTGCAGCAGCCAACAGCATAATGGGTGATGGGACTGCTTCGTGTTTTCTACCATCTGGACCTGTGCTGGAGGCCCTGAATGCAGAGGATGAGAGGTATGTTGGCTTTGGGGCCCATTTTGAGGAAGGGATGAAATTAACAATGCTACTATATTTTTGACCGATTTCACATAATTTTTGCTTGTTTCACATATTAAAGTATATTAAGTTTGTTGTTTGTTCAAGATCTGAAAATACATACTGTATTGTTCTTTCCATGCTATAGAGCAACAGAATGGACTTGGTCTTATTTCTGAAAGTTTTTTTTTTTTTTTCGAGCAATGTTACAACGATTGAGGTGGTCCAACTGGAGACAAAAGTTACAACACCAAAATGAACCTTTGATGTTTGCTGCTAATAATATCCACTTTTATACCATCAAGTAAATACCCTCTCCAGAGGGTATTCAATTTGGGTTTGTTTGTCTGTATGTCTGTCTGTCTCTGCACATAATGTGAAACAGCTCGGCCACAAATGCCACCTGGTGATAGCCAGTATTCCCCATTGTATTTTTTTCAACCATGTACCTCTGTAAAGTATGTGCAATTCCATTGTGAGTACATCTATAAAGGACGTACTACAAGAATGCAGTACTATTAACTACTACAATAATGTCAATAAAAGATGTACTCTTAACCATTAAGAATGTGAATGCATCTATAAAGTACGTGCCATTAGGAAGGTTTTTTTTGGTATAAAGTACGTATGATTGGAACCTGAGTACATCTATAAAATACATACGATTTGAACGTGAATCGATACAATAAAACCTGAAAGGTCTGTCTGTCCACTGTATGAACGAAACTGACATTGTCAATGCATCGCCTACACACCACATAACCACATAAACACAAAGACACAGACACAGACACACAAGCACCACACAGACACAGACACACAAGCACCACACAGACACAGACACACAAGCACAGACACACAAGCACAGACACAGACACAGACACACAAGCACCGCACAGACACAGACACACAAGCACCGCACAGACACAGACACACAAGCACCGCACAGACACAGACACACAAGCACCGCACAGACACAGACACACAAGCACCGCACAGACACAGACACACAAGCACCGCACAGACACAGACACACAAGCACCGCACAGACACAGACACACAAGCACTGCACAGACACAGACACACAAGCACCGCACAGACACAGACACACAAGCACCGCACAGACACAGACACACAAGCACCGCACAGACACAGACACACAAGCACCGCACAGACACAGACACACAAGCACCGCACAGACACAGACACACAAGCACCGCACAGACACAGACACACAAGTACCGCACAGACACAGACACACAAGCACCGCACAGACACAGACACACAAGCACCGCACAGACACAGACACACAAGCACCGCACAGACACAGACACACAAGCACCGCACAGACACAGACACACAAGCACCGCACAGACACAGACACACAAGCACCGCACAGACACAGACACACAAGCACCGCACAGACACAGACACACAAGCACCGCACAGACACAGACACACAAGCACCGCACAGACACAGACACACAAGCACCGCACAGACACAGACACACAAGCACCGCACAGACACAGACACACAAGCACCGCACAGACACAGACACACAAGCACCGCACAGACACAGACACACAAGCACCGCACAGACACAGACACACAAGCACCGCACAGACACAGACACACAAGCACCGCACAGACACAGACACACAAGCACCGCACAGACACAGACACACAAGCACCGCACAGACACAGACACACAAGCACCGCACAGACACAGACACACAAGCACCGCACAGACACAGACACACAAGCACCGCACAGACACAGACACACAAGCACCGCACAGACACAGACACACAAGCACCGCACAGACACAGACACACAAGCACCGCACAGACACAGACACACAAGCACCGCACAGACACAGACACACAAGCACCGCACAGACACAGACACACAAGCACCGCACAGACACAGACACACAAGCACCGCACAGACACAGACACACAAGCACCACACAGACACACAATCACACAGACGTTCTGATCTTGGTTATTTCTTTTATGAGTCTTGTAGAGTTGCATCAATCCAGTGTTGCGTTGTATTCAGGATATGAAATAAAAACAAATAATTGTTAAGGATCAGATCTGGTAATGCTCGATTTTTGAAATTCAAGTTTTGCTTTCTTTTAATGTATACAGCAATATGGTAATTTTGGTACAAAACTAAATATTGAAAGGGTGGACATTAAATTTATCACCAAAATCACCAAACAGGCATTTTCTTGTGTACTGGCATCCACTTAAACACAAACAGTAATACAGAACTATGTAGGACAGCTTGGAGGCATGCACATTTCACACATATGTCTGACCTGTCTATCCTGGGTTCAAATCTCGATCCAGATATAAACTCTCACCCGGTGTTTCGCCTGCAGGGCTCACCGTCACCGTAAAGACGTTAAACCAAAGGACCTGTCTGCAGGCACTGGCTGTTACTAGACCTTCACGATGCCAGGGTGTCTTTTGGAAAGAGTAGGAGAGTTATTGCCAGCACCCTGAACAAATTTCAAATTACAACACGAATCGTCTTCAGCATTCTGTATGCGCATGATGTTTAGCGTCACGTCGCATTTGGGGTCGGAGTTGCTCCTTTTGTTTAATATATTGTTGTGGTTACCAGATTCGCAAACCACCATTCAGGTCCCTTAGGTGAGGTATCTCGGTAAGTGCATGTGTAGTTAGGCCCAAACCCGTTGTCTAGTGGGAATACATGTCATTTATACGTGCTGCGACTCTTCAGGATAGCCGTTTTTCTTTTACTATCTTTATTTTGGACCAATCGCCACCATCACAACCACAACATCAACCACCGACCACAACCACCGCTTCACCACAACCGCCACGACCTTTACCGTCACAACTCGCCACCATCGCATCACCGTCATCTCGCGCCACTCATGGGCACCGATGCTGGACTCGTGTAGGGCGCACGTTGAACAGCGTGTACAAAATCACGGATTTTCTGCTTCAAAAACGGATCCAAAACGACACACGCCCACTTTTTGCCGTCCAATCGGTGAGCGAGGGGCGAATTGGCCTGCCCCCAGGGCGATCGATATATGCAAATTTGTGGATCAAAAAGCCTTCACGCCCACTTTTTGTCGGGCCAATGGGGAGCGAGTTGAAAGGTCAAAGGGAGGGGGTCAAAGGCGAAGTTACGGGGGGATAAAAGGACGGTGTTCGTCAGTAAAAGGGGAGTAAGAAGTCGGAACGAGGAAGAAAGGAGTAGTAAGAAGTCGGAACGAGGAAGAAGGGAGTCGTAAAGGTCGGAACGAGGCGAAGGAGAGTCGGAACGGAGGGGACGAGCTGTGGAGAGGCGGCGAGGGCGGACGAAGGGTGCTCGCGTCGTGCAAGGAGCTGCGCGCCCGAGGGAGGCCGGCAGCGCGACCTGGCCGAGGTGGAGACGCTCGTCGCACATAATAAAGATCCTCTATACCCCGAGCATCAGCAACCCCCCTCCTGTTTCCCCCCGCGCTGAGATAGTGCGACCAAGGGGGCCCCGTTCCCACCCCCCTGCCAGGCACTGTCCACGAGGCCCGCGGGTTGCGGGGCCATCGCCGCTCCGCGTCTCATCACCAGACGGGTAGGCCCGACCAGGTCTCGGCCCCAGGCCTACCCCATCCTTGGGGGTATTTCTTTTCCTTGGTTTTGGGTATGTGTTGTCGGCGCCGTCTGTGAAGTAGAATTGTATAAGTGTTGCCGTGTGCTCGGTAGTCGGAATTAGCTCTGCACTGTGTTTTCACTTTTATGTTTGCTTTTTGTGTAAATGGAATTGTGTTTTCTTTTTTTGTGTGCATTTGGTGGAATTGTATTTGTGTGCTTCCCGTTCGTCGCGAATAAATGTGCTTTATTGTTGAACTGTTCTCCCGCTTCGCTTCGTCTTTTTCCTCCATTGAATCCCCATCTTGCTTCACGTAAAGGGTTGGTAGTGGGCTGAATACGCCCGATAATTAATCGAACCGTCGAGGTCGACGATAACACCGCTCGGTTATTCTGATAGTACGGAACGGGTCGCTTAAGTGGCCCGTGTCCGAAGTCGACCTGCGGCGAGGTGCGATCGCCCGGTCTACCCTCCGCGTGGGTACTTAGGTAGTTCGAATTTGGCGAGCAACCCTATCCCACGCGGGGGCTGATTGGCTCGATCGCGGTGAGACCGAAAGGTCCACCCGTGACTGGTTCCCGGCGTTAGTCCGAGAGGGTCACGACTGGATTGTCCGTCCGGTGGGCGACGTGCCGCGATTCGAGTTACGTGGCCGTCGCACGCCGGCGGGCGCGAAGACCGCAACACTGGTGTCAGGTCGTGCGATATAAATTCATCGCCCTCCTCGCGGCACTGGTATCGGAGAACAGGAAAACGGGCTCTCCTGTCTCCGGCTAAATTTACGGGAATCGGTCCAGGGGTGAGAGAAGCGACCCCCGATTCCCTCCAAATTACGAGCGAGCAAATTAACCCTTCACGAGAAGCAAGATGGCGTCTCAAGGCGAGCGGGAGCCGGGGGTATTAGAAATGTATATGTGTAATAATGTAGAGTCCATGGCCCAGGATGGAATCCCCGAGCAGGAAATGTTGATTGTGCAGGAACACGGACTCGCCCAACTGAACCCAGGGCCCGAGGTGGGTGCGGCAGCGGCCGCGGTGTATGACACCTTCCCCCCTCTCCACCAAGACCCTTCCCCAACCCCTCCCGAACCCGCTCACTTGCGTGCATCCGCCAGGGCCCAGCCATGCGCCATGCTGGCGGCAATGACAAATGAAATAAAAACGAAATGAAAGGCATGAACGAAAAGATGGATGCGAATACACAAAAAATGGATGAAAAGATGGATACAAATACAAATGAAGTGAAAACGACGATGGATGCGAATACACAGAACATGAAGGAAGAAATGAAAGAACTACGGGGTGAGACGCAGAACATGGGCCGATGGCTGCCGGCGGGCATGAAGGCAGTGACCAGGAGCTGGGAATGGCGACTCCACGTGTGGGAGCAAACGAGCTGGGTGGGGTGCAACGGCTGACAGGCCCGCGGTGGAGGCGGGTGAAAAAATAATTCGTGGAACGTGTTGGGCGAGGGTCGTGACGATGACCGAAAGGAAAAATTAAATGGGGAGACCAAAACGTGTGAGACGAGACACGAGGTGACGACAACAGAAATAATAGTTGAGACAAGGGAGGTAAAGGGTGAAGAGTTGGCAGAGACACGGGAGATGGGAACGATAGAGGGAAGACTACACGATGAAGACGGGGTAAGTGACGCACACACACACACGGAGGAAGTGGAGGATAATGGGGGTGAGCTCGCGGAGCGTGTTGGGACCCGGTGCGAGCACCTGGATGGCCTCCTCCAGGAACGAGGGGAGGGAGTATGCCCCCTTGAGGCGAGTCACGACCAGGTGAGTTCGGTCGTGCTTTGCGAGGTTGAGGGGACGAGTGCTGTGGACGGGTGCACGGAGAGCTTGGGGGGTGTAGAGGCCCCGGAGACCCTTGTGGGGACACAAATCCCCAGTGTGGTTGTCCCTGTGTGTGTGGTGCAAGGTGTGAGTGCGGCACCGTGTGTGGAAGCGACCCCGTGTGTGAGTGGTGTGGTGGCGATGGTGCCGGAGTGTGTGCTTCCCAGCACGCCGTGTGTGGATGAGGCACCGTGTGTGAGTGTCGCCGTGTGTGTGAATGAGGCACCGCGGGTGAGTGCCCTCGCGTGTGTGGGTGAGGCACCGCGGGTGAGTGCCCCCGCGCGAGTGAATGGAGCACCACGTGTGAGTAGTATGGTTTGTGTGAGTAGTGAGGCACGCGTGAGTGAACGGCCGTGTGCAAGGTCGCTGTGTGCCAGGGAGACCGTGTGTGTGAGAGAGCGGTATGTAAGGGAGATGTTGGTTGGCATGCGGGAGCACGCAGCCGCGTCTCCCGGTGTGAATGTGATAGTGTGGACTGTGTGCGTCGTAACACGCAGGTATGCGTGTGTGGAATGGAGGCGACGACGGCGACATGTGAGTAAAGAAAGCCGAGTAGCGGCTGTAGTTGTTTCGCGGACCGTGCCGGGTTCACCCAGCAGTGAGCACGCGGTTCGTGCTGTGCAACGCACGAGACCACCACGTGCTCGCTTGCGAGAGTGAAGTCCCGGTCCGGAAACGCACGCGGTGGATTTGCCGATCCCGCGGACGGACAAAGTTAGGCAGGTAAATGGATTTGGACCGGACGGGTTCTCCACGCGATCGTGTGTGTTAAGCTCCAACGGGCAAAGCACATGTGTTCGCGTGGGGAACCCCTCGAGACTTGGGGCTTGTTTTTTTTTCTGCGCACGGTGACGTCATGGCTGCACGTGTGGTTGGAATCCGGCAGGAGGGGTATCTCTGCCGGATGGTCCCGTCCAAGGAGGGACGAGGAACACGTGCAGCTGCATGACGTCACGGGCAGTTGCAAGGTGCAAAGAGCGCGAGTTGCCGCGCAGGTGCTGCGCATGGAAAAAAAAAAAAAAAGCAAGCCTCACTTTCGGGTGTACAGGATTCCTGGGTAAGGGGTGGAAGACCCCCTTACCTGGGCACAGGATGGAAACTAGTTAGGGGGAAGGGTTAGCTTAGCTAGACCGACTTCATGGGGCAGGGGTAAGTCCTCATGGAGTCCGTGGAATGGATTAGTTAGAGGGATTGTAGCCAGATTTAGGTTGGGAAATAAAATGGGACATTTGAGACAGTGACAGACTTGTGAATGTGTAGAGGGGACGTAGTTTAGCTACGTAGTGTTAAATGGAACGTGCTGTAGTTTAAGGGACGACGTGGGAGCACGAGTTAGTTAGGGGAGGTAGATAGAAGGATGGCAGAGTTCAGTGGTGTGTGTGTTGAAGTGTTGAAGAGTTGAGAGGTGAGTACTTGTTGAGTGAGTGAGGCCAGCGGGTCTGTGTGTGAGGAGTGAATGGGGAATGCATGGTGCGATGAGTGATTGGGGGGAGGAGTGACTCCCACCCAAGGGACCCCGGGGTCAGTGTAGAGTGAGTTAGCTGGGTTAGTCAAATTGAAAAATGGAGGTCGTTTTGTTGTTGGTGGGAAAGTAGGCTCGAGACCCATTTGGAGGGGTGCAGGAGCCCTGTTGACGGGCTTGGGAGCGTGGCTGCGAAAGGTGAGTATCGCTGAGTGGGTACCCCGGGCACCAGGCTAGTCGGCCGCGTAGGCCAAGGGCCCATGGGGGGCCGGGATAGAGTAGTGGGCACGGGTGCGCCTGGTTGGTGCGGGGGCCCGGGGCGCCATTAGCCGCGTGGGCAGTGTTGTGGGCACGGGTGACCCTCGGAAAGGGGCCCGGGAGGCCGGCCTGCCACGTGTGCGTTTCAGGGGAGGTGCCATGGGGGGCACTCCCCGGTGTTAGGGAGCTGGTAGGCTCGAGGCAGTGTAGTGCCCGGGGTGCCATAGCGGGAGATTCGGGCAGAGGGTCGTGCCTGCCAAAGGGAGCCACGTGTCCCAGCCAGGAGACCGTGTGAGGGCACGGAGCGAAAATTGGGGGGCGAGGCCCGAAATTGTAAGGACACCAACACAGGCGACGGGAATCTGGGTTGTTAGAACCAATAGTTTAAGCGAGAGGCGCTTGTTGAAAGCCCCGGGGTAGTTTAACAGTTAAATGGTTAGGGTAGATTAGGAGATGTACCCCTCCGCACCATCCATCCCCTCGCTCTCGTTGTGGGCCGCTGGACCCACTTGGTGTTAAGATCGCCGAACTCTGGGGAGGCCATTCTGAGGCTTCGTTGGGCCTCGACACAGGACGTTAGCTCTCCCTTATTCCCCTCCGGGAAGGGAACGTAGGGGTTGGGAGTAGGCTAGGTGACAGGATAGGTTAGCCGAACAAAGACTATAAAGGGGGTTAGGGGACGATTTATAGTGGGGAAGTAAAAATAAAAACAACAAAAAAATAAGTGGGGGCTAAATTGGTTTTTCACAAATTAAGGGAGTGGGTATGTACAGTGACAGGCAAAGGCGATAGGTTGGGAGGGAGACAGGTAGGTAGGTCCGAGCCCGCCTTCCAAGTGGCCAGCACCACCGCACTCCCTCCACCAACCTCCACTGAACGGCAAAGGCTGGCCAACTTCATCGGCTGGCCGTGTTTTGCTGCAAGGCAGAGGCCGGCTAACTTCATCGGCAGCTGTTGTGTTGCTGCAAGGCCTGTGCCGGCCGGATCATCTGCAGCTGTGGTGCTGCAAGGCCTGTGCCGCCAAGTTCATCGGCAGCTGTGTGCTGCAAGGCCTGTGCCGGCCAGTTCATCTGCTGGCTGTTTTTCTTCGAGGCCTGTGCCGGCCAGTTCATCTGCCGGCTGTGTTTGCCTGCAACGGTCTTCTTCTGCCGGCTGTGTTTGCCTGCAGCGGCCTTCTTCTGCGGGCTGTGTTGCCTGCACCTTTGCCATGCCATGCCCACTGCCCATGTTCACCAGCCCCGTTCAATTTTGCTTTGCCCCTCCTGTTCATTTCCATGTGCGCCAGGATCAAGGCAACAGTTTGCAAGCTGCGAGAACTGCCCTGTTGGCAGCTACAACACGGGCCTGCAGTGGCAGCCCGTGCACCGTGTTTTGCGTCCATCCATTCATCCATTCATTCGTTGTGCTCATTGCGTGTGCCACTTGAGCTGGCACGGAGACTGCGTTGTGCAGCCCAAGCACCGTTGTGGTTCACTGAGTTCAGTTCAAAAGGGAAGGCCTTGGACTGCGTGTGAGCAGCCAGCCACGTTCCCTGTCACCTGCATTGTTTGAGCCAGAGACTGCATGTGGGCAGCCTGGCTCCCTGCTAACTGCTTTCTTTTTGCAGAGTCAATGATCCTGGGCCATGGTTTAGTGTAAAATTTGTAAGTTAAGGTTAAGATGTACTGTACATATGAGTGCGCCCCCGGCATGTTTGTCTTAGCTCCGGCAATTTTATTTAAGTCGTCCGTGTGAGTGAGTTTGTTTAGATAGTTACGCAGCCCTTAGGTTATTTATTTTGGGGACACGAATACCATGAATGTCGCACTCAGGGATCCGTAGGTAAAATGTACTAGGGGAAAACTACACATGATGGCACACGAAAATTTGACGACTCGGGACGAGTCTGTAAAAAGGGAAGGGGGTAGTGTTGTGGTTACCAGATTCGCAAACCACCATTCAGGTCCCTTAGGTGAGGTATCTCGGTAAGTGCATGTGTAGTTAGGCCCAAACCCGTTGTCTAGTGGGAATACATGTCATTTATACGTGCTGCGACTCTTCAGGATAGCCGTTTTCTTTTACTATCTTTATTTTGGACCAATCGCCACCATCACAACCACAACATCAACCACCGACCACAACCACCGCTTCACCACAACCGCCACGACCTTTACCGTCACAACTCGCCACCATCGCATCACCGTCATCTCGCGCCACTCATGGGCACCGATGCTGGACTCGTGTAGGGCGCACGTTGAACAGCGTGTACAAAATCACGGATTTTCTGCTTCAAAAACGGATCCAAAACGACACACGCCCACTTTTTGCCGTCCAATCGGTGAGCGAGGGGCGATGGCTCGCCCCCAGGGCGATCGATATATGCAAATTTGTGGATCAAAAAGCCTTCACGCCCACTTTTTGTCGGGCCAATGGGGAGCGAGTTGAAAGGTCAAAGGGAGGGGGTCAAAGGCGAAGTTACGGGGGGATAAAAGGACGGTGTTCGTCAGTAAAAGGGGAGTAAGAAGTCGGAACGAGGAAGAAAGGAGTAGTAAAAAAAGTCGGAACGAGGAAGAAGGGAGTCGTAAAGGTCGGAACGAGGCGAAGGAGAGTCGGAACGGAGGGGACGAGCTGTGGAGAGGCGGCGAGGGCGGACGAAGGGTGCTCGCGTCGTGCAAGGAGCTGCGCGCCCGAGGGAGGCCGGCAGCGCGACCTGGCCGAGGTGGAGACGCTCGTCGCACATAATAAAGATCCTCTATACCCCGAGCATCAGCAACCCCCCCTCCTGTTTCCCCCCGCGCTGAGATAGTGCGACCAAGGGGGCCCCGTTCCCACCCCCCCTGCCAGGCACTGTCCACGAGGCCCGCGGGTTGCGGGGCCATCGCCGCTCCGCGTCTCATCACCAGACGGGTAGGCCCGACCAGGTCTCGGCCCCAGGCCTACCCCATCCTTGGGGGTATTTCTTTTCCTTGGTTTTGGGTATGTGTTGTCGGCGCCGTCTGTGAAGTAGAATTGTATAAGTGTTGCCGTGTGCTCGGTAGTCGGAATTAGCTCTGCACTGTGTTTTCACTTTTATGTTTGCTTTTTGTGTAAATGGAATTGTGTTTTCTTTTTTTGTGTGCATTTGGTGGAATTGTATTTGTGTGCTTCCCGTTCGTCGCGAATAAATGTGCTTTATTGTTGAACTGTTCTCCCGCTTCGCTTCGTCTTTTCCTCCATTGAATCCCCATCTTGCTTCACGTAAAGGGTTGGTAGTGGGCTGAATACGCCCGATAATTAATCGAACCGTCGAGGTCGACGATAACACCGCTCGGTTATTCTGATAGTACGGAACGGGTCGCTTAAGTGGCCCGTGTCCGAAGTCGACCTGCGGCGAGGTGCGATCGCCCGGTCTACCCTCCGCGTGGGTACTTAGGTAGTTCGAATTTGGCGAGCAACCCTATCCCACGCGGGGGCTGATTGGCTCGATCGCGGTGAGACCGAAAGGTCCACCCGTGACTGGTTCCCGGCGTTAGTCCGAGAGGGTCACGACTGGATTGTCCGTCCGGTGGGCGACGTGCCGCGATTCGAGTTACGTGGCCGTCGCACGCCGGCGGGCGCGAAGACCGCAACAATATATAGTACGAGCGGGCACTCCTGCCCTATGGGCGGGAATACCCTTCTCAGCCCACCTTTGGTGGGGGGTGGGGGGGTGGCAGTGTACCAATTCTTGGAAATGCACTTAAAAATTGTTGTCATTTTTGAAATAATATTTTTTGATCACAACATATGATTCTCCATATCATCATTTTGAGAAGATTCCATTGTATTATGACTTGCATAAGGGAAGATAATTAGTAATACCGCCTGCCACCTCAGGTGGCACGATTTCCACTATATATATATATATCTATATATATATATATATATATATATATATATATATATATATATATATATATATATATATATATATATATAATATGGAGCAAAAAGGGTAAGTTCATTTAAATCACTGCAAAGTGCCAAGCTTTCTCAAATCATGATTTCAAACACAAATATGTCATTATATTGAAAATCGGTATACATATTTATCACCACGCTTTTTAAAAAATGTGGGGGGATATTGTAACCGGCTCCGTCTGTCAGTCCGTCATGCTATCTTCTAAACAGTTGCACGCAAATTCACTAAACTTAGTGGTATAGTTATGATCACCACATGGCACAAACATGCAAGAGTAGCATCGTTTTTGGCTTCGCCCTCCTGGAACGGGGTCAAAAGATCAAATCCCAATAAATGAAATTACAGGCACATTTTAAAACATTTTTTTCATGAAACTTTGAATACGCAATCAACATTAGGAGAGACTCATGAAATGTGTAATGATATTTTGGGATATGACCCCGAGGGGGTTGGGATTGAGGGACATAGAGGTCAAAACGGGGAAAAAAATTTTAACTCAAAATTTGATATTGGGTTATTCCTCGTGGAACCTTTTGCCATCTTTCAACTTTGCTTTCGGTGGGAAGTGTGGGGATTTGCAATGACGCTCCATCGACTTCACTCTCATCTTAATTTACCTCCGCCACAGAAGATGGATGGATGTTATGTTTTCACTCCTATTTGGCTGTTTGTATGTGAGCACGATATATCAAAACGTCATGGACAGGTTTGGGCGAAACTTGGTGGATAGTTTGGGTGTGTAACGAGGACAAATTGATTCAATTTTGGTGAAGATCCGGATCCAAGAATTTTTTATTTTTAATTTTTTTTATTTTTCACCTTTGAGCGAGCGATAGGGCCAAAAACGATACATATTATGATATTTCAAAAAGTTGTGATGAGTTATGATAAAGCTAGTTGCATGAGTTGGTTATGTAATAATAACAAGCCGATTAGATTTTGGTAAAGGTTTTCTTGCAGATGTGATGTGGAATGAATACGATGTGGACTTAATTGCAAGGAATTAGAAGAACATACCATCCTATCCTTTATAGTGCAACCTAATGTATGCTATTGTTACATGGATGACGCATTTGTCATCTGTCCCAGCGAGGCAGTT
>NC_140965.1:62940624-63080624 GCF_056783735.1 Eptatretus burgeri
CCACAATAAGGTGGAATTATTTGAGGGTCAACTTGTATCAATTTTTCTGTGTTGCTGATTTATTCTAATGCTCAACCTCAATCTTTCTTGCTTGATTGTCATGTTTTGTACATTTTTATTTTGGTTCATCACAGAAAGATTGAACTTCAACATCAGGGCCTATTTACATATTACATCATACACGTGCAAATGAAGGAGAACAGGTAGGGTAACAAAAGATTGTAAATGGAGAATAGTTTCAGAATAAAAGGGGAGAGACAAGATAGGAAAGAAAATGGTTGTTGAGGTTGTTGAGAAAGAGTGGTGAGGAAAGGGGAAGAAGATACAAGTTAAAGAAAGGGTGTGGAATGGGGAAGGGGGTAGATATGAAATTGGTTAAAAGTGGGATGGGACAGTCAATAATTGTATCAATTTTGCAAGTTTTACAAGTACACCTGTACATAGACGGCTCCCTCATATAACTTTTAACCATAAAAAAATGAATTTGCTCATCAGGCAAACAGGCAGAATAATGTCCAAATACATTAACGATTGCTCCAAGATCCTTGATGGGGATATGAGGACGGTTTCTTACGAATGAAGATTACTTTCAGTGAGCCTGTTTTAAATTGTTTTTAAGTTTGACTTGAAGTTCAGGCTCTATTTTTGGTTTGAAGACATTTTTATCTTGCAAGTACTGTGTTGTTTTTGTATAAGCTTTTCCCATCACTTGAGGAATAAGCGATGGAGGCTCCGCCCACGCCTTCAGCCAAAAACACATGGGCAATGGAGGCGGTGGTGTGGAGAGGTGGAGGATTGATGTCAAAAAAAACTAACAAAAAGAAACTTCGCAGCGCACACATGTAATTCCCATTAGACAGTAGGACGGGACCCTGACTATAAACACATACTTATCGAAATAACTGAACTGCGGGGGCTGCTCTCTGTTTGTGTGCAAATGGCTTCCAGATTCGTAACAATATCATACTACATATCGTTTTTGACCCCATCTCTCAATGGTGAAGAAAAGCTTCAAAAATTCTAATGTCCGGATTGTATCTGGATCTTTACCGAAATCGAATCAATTTGTCCTTGTCACCTCCCCCCCCCCCCCCCCGTCCACCTTAGGTGGGTGGAGGTAATAATTTGGAGGTTGGGTTTGACATTCAAGGGAAAACTAAAATTAGCATTCAAAGTCAGATGTAATTTGATCGTCGTAAAAATTATACTCGATGGCAGACTGACCAGGTATCCTGTATTTTACAGTATTGTTTTGTTTTGTTTTGTTTTACCCAAATCTCCCGAATCCCATTTCATAACTTCCCAGGATGCCATTTGTCAATAAAACGTACAAAAGTACACTTCCCATAATAACATGCACATTCACAATGGTGCTTTTGACTGCACAATGGACAATGGGGCTTACGACAGACTGCTTGACCACTGCCTGAGTGTCCTGTATTTTTATTCTAAACCTGGTAACCCTGCTTGACACACATACATCTACATATACCTCCACATGTATATACACACATACCTCTCCATGTACATATATATACAGGGGGCTGCAAAAGTAGGTGTTCAGTCCTTACTGTATATCTACTTTTGCAGCCCCCTGTATGTGTGTGTGTGTGTGTGTGTGTGTGTGTGTGTGTGTGTGTGTGTGTGTGTGTGTGTGTGTGTGTGTGTGTGTGTGTGTGTGTGTGTGTGTGTGTGTGTGTGTGTGTGTGTGTGTGTGTGTGTGTGTGTGTGTGTGTGTGTGTGTGTGTGTGTGTGTGTGTATGTATGTATGTATGTATGTATGTATGTATGTATATATATATATATATATATATATATATATATATATATATATATATATATATATATATATATATATATATATATATATATATATATATATATATATATATATATATATATATATATATATACTACCGGTCAAGTTTTAGAACACCCCCATTTTTCCAGTTTTTACTGAAATTTAAGCAGTTCAAGTCCAGTGAATAACCTGAAATGTTACAAAGATAAGTGGTAAACTGCCAGAGGTTAAAAAAAAGTTTAGGTTACCAAAAACTGAAAAATGATGCAAATTTCAGAGTTATTAAAAAAAAGCCCTTTTCAGGGAACAAGTAATGGGTTAGCAACTGCAGCTGTTCTGCAGCAATGGAAGTAAATTAAGCCTTGAAAGTTGATGCAAACTTTCTACAGGTGTCCCAACTTTTGTTGATTAGTTACAAGCCCGAGCTGTCTGTATAAAAGCAGTGTTGAAACAGACTGTGTTGCTCCACCTTCTGAAGCATTATTTGGACAATATTGCACTGCAGGAAGTAGTATATTGTAATCATAATGGCATGAAAAAGACAATTAACAAAAGAAGACAGTCAGACCATTATAACCCTTAAAAGTGTAAGTCTTTCCTTTGGAGAAATTGCAAAGAAAGCCGAGGTGTCTGTGAGTTCAGTTTCCGACACCATCAAAAGGCACTTGGAAACTGGAAGAAACTCTTGACAGGAAGAGGTCTGGCAGATCCAAAGCCATAACACAATCAGAAGACAAGTTTCTGAGAGTCAACAGCTTGAGTGATCTGCTGTCCTGTGAGCTGCCTTTTCAAGAACAGCTTAACACTGGTTGAAATAAGGAAGTCTCAGTTTAAACTGTGAAGAGAAGACTTCGAGCTGCAGGTTTGACAGGTCGAGTGGCAGTAAGAAAGCCATTGCTAAGATGGCAAAATAAGAAAAAGAGGCTTGCCTGAGCCATGAAGCACCGCCAGTGGACTACTGAAAATTGGAAGAAGGTCTTATGGACCGATGAATCAAAATTTTAAATCTTCGGTTCATCATGCAGGGTTTTTGTACACCGTCGAGTTGGCGAAAGGATGGTTCCTCAGTGTGTGACACCAACTATCAAACATGGAGGAGGAAGCGTGATGATCTGGGGCTCTTGTGCTGGATCCAGAGTCGGCGACTTGCACAGAGTGACTGGCACCCTGAACCAAAAAGGCTACCACAGCATTTTGCAGCACCATGCAATACCCTCTGGTCTACTCCTAGTTGGTCAGGGGTCATCCTACAGCAAGATAACGACCCAAAACATACCTCCAGGCTATGTCAGAACTACCTTCGAAGAAAAGAACAAGACGGTAGGCTTCAAATCATGGAATGGCCAGCACAATCTCCAGACTTAAACCCGATCGAACTGGTTTGGGATGAACTGCACAGAAGGGTGAAAGCAAAGCAACCTACAAGTGCAACACATTTGTGGGAACTTCTGCAACATTGTTGGGTAGAACTTTCCGAACAATATTTGATTTCCATTGCAGAAAGAATTCCACGAGTCTATTCGGCTGCTATATCTGCAAAAGGTGGCTACTTTAATGAGTCAAAATTTTAGATTAAACTTGCAAAGTACCCGCCCATGGGTGGGTACAGTTATCTGTTGAATGGCGTTTGTCTCGTCTCGATCGGATGAAATTGAGAAATTGAAGTTACTCGGTGACCTTGACCCCTTGACCCCTTGACCCCGTGACCTTTGACCTTGAACTTGACTACCCCATGTCCGTTCTCATGTCCCAAGGATCACTCATGCCAAGTTTCATCTCATTCCATCCAACGGTTCGGCCGCCTATAAAGGACGAACAAACAAACAAACAAACAAACAAACAAACGCATACATACATACAAACATATTCTATTTTTTTAGTATAGTAGATTTTGTTCAACAAAACGATTCCATGATTTCTTTTTAATCTGCAATTGTTTATTTGTTCTATGCTTAAATTTCAGAAAAAAACTGGAAAATGGGGGTGTTCTCTATATATATACACACACACACACACACACACACACACACACACACACACACACACACACACACACACACACACACACACACACACACACACACACACACACACACACACACACACACACACACACACACACACACACACACACACACACACACACACACACACACACACACACACACACACACACACACACACACACACACACACAGATGTCTGTACTACAGAACTTCAATATGGATGCAAACAAACATGACATAATAGTGACCGAAGCTTTTCGTTCTGCACTCTTCAGGGTAAAAATCGCAGCAAGTGAAGAAGGAAGTGAAGGCGCATGCTTCCAGTATATATGGAAGTCTGAATAAGGTGGACACTGATTGGTTCAACCGTGATGACGTCACTGTTAATCTGAATTCCCATTGGTCGGCTCATCATCTTCACCTCATCAAGATATTTTCAATAGCTCACTGGAGTCAGGACAGGTACCGGAGGATTGGAGTGTCGCAAATGTAATACTCTTATTTCAGAAAGGATTCAGAGAAGAATTGGGAAACTATAGACCTGTTTGTTTGACTTCAGTTGTGGGGAAGGTTTTGGAGAAATTAATGAAGGACCAGATGAGGAACCATTTAAATAAATACAAACTAATTAAAGGTAGTCAGCATGGGTTTACCAAAGGTAGTTCCTGCCGAACAATTATTTTAGAGTTCTATGAAGCAGTGTCTAATTGGGTGGATGAGGGAAAGGCAATGGACATAGTATATCTCGACTTTAAGAAGACATTTGATAAGGTACCACATCGGAGGTTGTTAGCCAAAGTGAGTGCTTGTGGGGTGACTGGTCAGGTGGCTAATTGGATTGCAAACTGGTTTAGTGATGGGAAGCAAAGAGTGGCTGTGAGAGGGAGAATGTGTTGCTGGGAGGATGTAAGTAGTTGGGTACCTCAGAGATCAGTACTCAGACCATTACTATTCATTATTTAGATCAATGATTTGGATAATGGGGTAAAGAGTAAGCTTTCCAAATTTGCAGATGACACAAAACTTGGAGGTAAGGTGGACAACAGAGGGGGTGGTGATCAGATTCAGGACAGTATCGATACTTGCATAGATTGGGCAGAAGATTAGCAGATGGAATTTAACCTGATCAAGTGTAAGGTGTTGGGGATGGGAAAGAATAATGAAAATAGAGATTACATGATGCTCGGGGTAATTGTGGAACATGTCACACAGGAGAAGGATCTGAGGGTGGTAATAGATATTGGAAGAAAGCAGGCAGCACAATGTCAGGTCACAATAGGTAAAACAAATGGGGTTTTAGGTTGTATTTGGAGGGGGATCATTGATAAATTAAAAGAGGTGGTGTTAACATTGTACAGAAATTTAGTGAGGCCACATCTCGAATATTGTGTGCAGTTTTGATCACCACAACTCAGGAAGGACATAGATGCCACCGAGAGGGTTCAGCGCCGGGCTATTTGATTGATTCCGAACCGAGCTCGACTTGGTCATCGGGAGCGGCTGAAGGACACAGGGCTTTATAAACTAGAAAGGAGGCGGTTACGAGATGATATGATGGAGATGTTTAAGACAATGAAAGGTAGAGATAAAATAAGTGCAGATTAATTATTCAACAGAGTAGACGGTGATAGGACCAGGGGCCATAGCCTGAGAGTAAAGAAGAGGAGAGTTAAGACAGTGGTCAGGCAGGGGACGATAACTTGGAGTGTAGTTGATGCATGGAATGGCCTCCCTGGAAAGGTAGTGGCAGCAGAAACAGTAGATAAGTTTAAATTGGAATTAGATATGTACCTGGAAGTTTTGGAGATAGAGAGGTATCGGGAAGTTTACCTGACCTTTAGGAAGTTTGAGCATTGATGGGTGATTGTGTGCATGTGTACAGATGGAGTGCTGTTGGTGGGGGTGTTGTGTGCTTCATGATTTGTGTTTTTAACCAAGCCCATTCCACCTCCCCTGAGGGGAAGAAGTAGAAGAAAAAAAAACAAAAAAAAAAAACCACAAAAACTTAAAATAAATAGATTTAATTTTTTTTTATTCCTTTTCTTCTTTGGATGTTGTGTCGATAAATTAGTATGGTGTTCGCACAGGCATGATGGGCTGAATGGCCTCCACCTGTGTGTTATTTCCTAAAAAATAATGATATTTTGCCATTTTGAGACAGAGTGAAAAACGATATAGTACTGCACAGCATGATATTTCAAAAATGGATTGGGCCCAATATTGTTGCGGACCAGGTATCGGCTGCAAGCGCGACCGCTAGGTGGGGCGTTAGGGTCAACTCAACCGAACACCCTGAATCTAGATCGTACCTTTCGGAAAACTCCGACAGGTACGGGTCCTTCACCGGACCGTGAATCGTCAATAATTCCACCATGTGGTACAGGGTTATTTGCCAATCTTCAAAGTACCGAGAGAGCCTGGTGTTGGCTTAGTGGTTAGGGTGGCGGCTTGGGATCCCAGGGTCCTGAGTTCAAGCCCCGTTGGCTGCTGAATTAACACCAGGGGGTTGACTCAGCCTGTCATCCTTCCGAGGTCGGCGAAATGAGTGCCAGTGTACTGGTCCCGGTGTATGCCCTGGTTTGAATAGGTGTACCATATCCCTGTGTGTCATAAGAGGCGACCAGGGTTGGCGTCAGGAAGGGCATCCGGCCATAAAACATTGCCTCAAGAAAAAGCCAAACCCCTGCACAGCAGGGAAAAATGGCTGTAAAAACGGTCATTCTTCAAAGTACCGAGAGATCCACCAGGCGAGTTACCGAGTATTCACACCCTCGACGGCCCTCGTACGAGTCGAGCCGTTAGCATGCCCGACCCGTGCGCAACCCGAGCGGATGGTTGCTGAAGTTCCGTCGGACCAAATGTACATTTACAGCGGCAACAGCCTTTATAATTCACCAACACGCGCCATGCGAAGCCAATGGAAGAAACACAGCAGCAAACTGATACATTTAACAAATGTATTTATTTATAATTGGGGAAAGGGGTGAGCATGCAAGAAGCAGAGTTATCACGTCCAATGAGAGCACTTATACAATTCCTACTTACAGACGGGCACACACACACACACACACACACACACACACACACACACACACACACACACACACACACACACACACACACACACACGCACTCACACGAACCGGTGGCCACAGCCTTTATTGAGGCCTCCAGCTGAAAGGGAAAGGCGAGCTGAAGACCAGAGCCTGCTCTCAGACCTGTCCGCCTCGTGCGGGTACGTTGAGCTGGCGGGGTGGCGGGACTCGGACCTGTAGCAGCCCAGGCGTCCACACGACCGAGCTCCCGGCGAACGTCGGCCGGCAGGGCGAAGTCTGGCAAGACGAAAAACTGGCTTTTCAAAAGAAGAACCACCACCGGGGGGCTTTCGCGTGTGAGGCGAACGTGATCACCACTCGCGTCACAAGTTTCTCTCTCTTCGGAAAAATCAGGGCCGGAACTTTATCCTTCCCCCTCCCTCAGCCGAACATCGGTGTCGTGGTCGATGTCTTCCCTCATTGGCTGGTTTTGGCACGCAGAATGCGCTCGTCGCCCGGTCATTGGCCAAAACGGGTGCCAAGGCCGTTGATTGGACCTGGGGGCGTGATGGGGCGTCTCAACTCCCCGCCCCCCCGAAGAGGATTCGCTTTTCTTGGAGTCCGCCCTGTGCACTTTGACCGACTTACGGCCACCTCGTCCATGCCCCCCCCCCCCGGATTGGGCGAGAGAGACGTCAAGTTTTCGTGAAGTCCGCCCACGTACATGCTGACACACACGTAGGCCATGGCATCGGTGTGAGGAAGCGAGGTGAAGGTGAGGTTGATGCTGGTGTTGTTGTGGTTATGAGGGGTGTAAAAATGAATGAAAACCCTGAATATCAAAGTAACTCACAGCGCATGTACATTTATTCACCCATTAAACGAGGGACGGGGACCCCAACGAAACAACACGTACTTACCGTTATATCTGTTCTATAGGACTTGTATGTTGAGTGCTCATGACTTCCAGATTCGTAACAATATGTTCTTGTGGATCAGGCATTACATGGTGGAGGTATGCGCTCTACCGAGCACAATTCCAGTTGGATTTCGGTTTACGTTAAATGAGGTGACCCGAATGTAATTTGCATGGAGAATAGTATTACCAGAATATCATGGCATTACGTGAACGTGTTTGTTTTTGAAGAAATGGAGTGATCGGTTTCTAACATCTGTTTTCCACATGTGCTCATCATTGCTTGTTTTGTCGCAATTGTGTCATCGTGATGTGGTTTTCCTGCCAGATAAGCATATTTTGCTTCGCATTTTATCCAAAGAATCGGAAGCAATAACATACATTATGAGTCTCCTTTAAAAAGGAACACTTTGAGGTGAACTAACCAGTTGCCCATGCCCGCATGAGATTATATACGGGGTAGCGATTGAGATGGCAAAAATGCTCTTGCCGTCTTCTGTCATCGAGCCAGCAAGCTGGGAGAAACAATTCCCATTTATTTCACATCTGGTGGAATTTAAATGCTCTAATGGTGGCGAGGTGCTCCATTTGAAAATGTTTGTTCGATACATGTCGCTTTTTGATGCCTAGGATCCGTAATAATAATAATAATTTGAATTGGCGTCAGTCAGTTTTTTGTTTGTTTGTTTTTTTTGTATACCTTGTCGAGGCTCGTGTGAGAGCTAACACACAATGCACAGCAAGGGGGGCATGAGACAAGAGGGGCGGGATGGGAAGGACAAAACAGTGGGGAACAGAGACATTAGGAGATCTGTGGAAGGGAGAGGGATGGGGTGGGGAACATGGGGAATACAAGATGGACATTACAGGGACTTTCAGGAAGGAAAGCAGGGAATTTGAAGGAGGTGGGCTTGGGTGGATTAATGGGGGTAGAAAAGATCGAGGATTTGGATGGGGGATGATAAGAGGTGGTGTTGAACAGCTGTTTTGAAGGCCTGGAGGGAAGAATGGGATTGAATAGAGTGAGGGAGTTTATTCCAAAGGCGAGAAAAAAAGAGGAATGAAAGAGTGAAGGTGAGCAGTGATTCGTGATTTTGGTAGTTTTACCAGAAGGGGGTTGTTGGCAGACCTTCAGCGGCCTGGGGAAATGTGGTGGGGACAAATCGCAGAGAGAGCAGTGGGGGCGAGGCAGGAGAGAAGACGGTTGAAGACAGAAAGACCACCGACCAGCCTGCGGTGAAAGAGTGAGAGGCCCAAAGACTCAGCCTCATTGCGGGAGATGCCAATGATCCGAAATGCCTTGGTTTCTGCAGCGTGAAGCTGAGAAAGGTGGGAGGCAGGAGCATAAGCCCAGAGGGGAGAGCAGTACTCCATCAGGCTGCGGACGAAAGCTTTGTAAGTGGTCAGGAGCTCAGGTGGGCCGAGGAAAGACTTTGCACAACAGAGGATTCCCAGTCGGCGACTGGCTTTGGAGCCGAGGTTTGAAATGTGGCTTTTCCAGGAAAGATCATGGCAGATAGTGAGACCCAGAAGCTTGAAAGAAAGGACTTCTTCCAGAGGATTGTTGAGAAAGTGGATGAGGGGGAGGGGGTTCTAAACTGTCCTTTCGGAGAGACGTAGTGAGAGTGTGAGATTTGTCCGGATTGAAAGACATATTCCACGTGTTGGACCAGTTTGTGATTTTATCCAGATCTGCAGTGAGCGAAGAAGCTGCTGCTTGCCGGTCTGAGGGATGACCGATGGTACGGCAGAGGGTGGAGTCATCAGCAAAGAGATATAGAGGATTTTCCAGAGAGTTGGAGAGATCATTGATGAAAACCAGATGAAGAACAGGGCCCAGAACGCTACGTTGAGGAACTCCAGCCTGGACAGGAAGAGGGGATGAGAGAACTCTATTTCGGGCCACACATTGGCTGCAACAGGAGAGGAAGTCTGTGAGCCATGAGTGGAGATGGCCTTGGATAGCATAGGAAGAGTTTGGTGAGTAGGGCAGGGTGCCAGACCGTGTCGAAAGCACGTTGTATATCCAGGGATACGGCTCGGATTTCCTGTCTGGCATTGAGGACCTCCATCCATTGATGGGAGAGCAGAAGCAACATATCCACGGTATAGTGACCTGGTCTGAAACCAAATTGATGATTGGAAATCAACCCATTGGAGAAGAGGAAGGATTTCATGTCTGAAGCGATGATGGATTCCATAATCTTGCTGATGATTGGGAGAAGGCTGATTGGTCTGTAGTTGCAGGGATCTGTCTTTGCACCTTTTTTATGCAGGGCAGTAATGTTTGCTGATTTCCAAGCAGATGGCAGATGACCTTGAGTAAATAAGAGCATGAATAGAACAGAGAGAGGGTGAGCAAGTGCAGAAGAGCAGGTTTTTCGGACACGTGGGCTGATGCCGTCTGGACCGGTTGCAGAATCTGACTCGAGGTTTGAAAGCAAGCTCTCCACCTTGTCAGGAGAAAATGACACAGAGTCCAGGGACAGTTGGGTACGACTGGGTGAGGTGGGTAGAGAAAGCAATGGGTTTTGGACACAAGATTTAGCTGCAAACACCAAGTTTAGACATTCAGCTATTCACGTGCGGTATCAGTAGTGCGGCCATTTGAGGTAAGGAAGGGGATGGAGGGGGAACATACACCAGAAACAGATTTGATTCGACGCCACCAGGATTTTGAGGAGGGAGAGAGGTTTGAGAGTTCAGACTTGAGCTGAGAAAGATGTTTTCTGGCTCTCCTGAGGGTAGATACACACTTGTTCCGAGCTTTATGGAAGGAACTGAGATTACCCTCAGTTGGGTTTGCTTTTCACGAGGCAAAGGCAAGTTGTTTCAGGACAACTGGCTCGCCACAAGCTTCAGTGAACCAAGGGCGGGAGGAAGGGTCGGACAACTGAAGACGAGAGGGGATAAATCTGTGTATGAGGGAGAGCAAGTTTCTTTGAAAGAATTCCCAGGCTGAGTTGATGTTGGAGAAAGTGGCGATAGGAGACAAGTCTATACGTTTGATGGCTGCTTGTTGACTCTGCCAGTCGGCTTGAGTGAAATGCCAGACTCGACGGTGGTGAGGTGGTTCTCTGATAATAGCCAGAGAGATGCCCACTTTCACAAGGACGTGGTCAGAAGAACCGATTGGAGCGGAGGAAGAGCAGCAGATATTGTCAGGGATTTTTGTCAAAATCAGATCCAGAAGAGATGGAGTACCATTGGTTGAGATCTGGGTCGGGAAGTTGACCGATTGAGTCAGTCCCAATGAGTCGCAGAAAGCTTTTGCTGAAGTGCCATGACAGGTGAGAGAGGTACCCACACCTAGCCAACTGGCGTGATGACAAATGAAGTTTCCACATATGAGGAAGAGAGAGTTTGGATGAGAAGATAGAAGTTGGTCCATGTTTTCGGATCGTGAGGTGTAGATGGGGTCATCACTGTTTGGTCGATGGTACATTACACATATAAACATGAGGTGGGAGTGGAGGGGAAGCCGTAGCCAGAGGTATTCCTGGGGGTGTGAGGGAGTGAGGGCAGTGCATGGAGAGTGGGGACTTAATTTCAGGGAATTTCACTGAAATATCGAAATATTTTTA
Source organism: Eptatretus burgeri (assembly GCF_056783735.1). NCBI lineage: Eukaryota > Metazoa > Chordata > Myxini > Myxiniformes > Myxinidae > Eptatretus > Eptatretus burgeri. The sequence goes on from NC_140965.1 coordinate 62,951,967, forward strand.
CTTGTTGATATTTACTTTTTATTTTATTATTCGCTATTATTTTGGAGAAATTTATGTCTGACTATTTCTCAAAATGAGACGTGTAATATATTTGCATAGATTGTGTTCCACAATCGTGTGAGTCATTGCGATAGACGTTGTTCAACTATGAATGGGCATGCCTGTTTGTTTTCTTTAAATAAATTATTTTTAAAAAACTCTGCTTCACACTTCCTTCAGCTCTCTGCTTTTGGCTTAAAACCTTTTCTTTTTAACCTGAGTTGACAAAGTTAGCCCTTTATTTGATGATGCAATTTACGTCATCTTGGTAATGTTCCTAAATTTAACCCCTGCCGCTACCCTTTCCCCTCTTGTCCTTTGTAAATTGTTTTGTCCATAATGGGTTGTTACAAAAAGATAATTTGATCTCAAAATAGTAATATGACGTGGATTCGGCCTTGTCTCTCTTATGGTACACTGCTACGTATGTAGAATTGTGTGATCCATTAATCCGCAGCCATTGTACGCGGTAACCACGTTTTACAGTGTTCTGTTTATTTTGACCTACCATCCCTTTGTAATCTCACGTGCCTTATCCATTGATTCATTTTTAAAAAAAAAATACTTTTTTTGACTTTCTTTCTTTCATTTCATTAGAAGTTGAGAGATGGTTTAGGAGTATAGGTTGTGAGATTATTTTGCTGTATCAGTGTTGCAGCACTGCGAGCAGTTTGAAGAAGTGATGTAAACCACTGGTGGAGGGGTGGGAGGATTGTCAGATTAAAGGTGGAAAGGTTGGGGGGGGGCATGGGGGGAGTGGTCACCAAGGTCTTTTCATTGACAGTTATTGTGAACTTGGTCATGTTTTGGATGATGTTTTCTGGAGAAAAAAAGAAAAATCACAAACCATTTTGAAAGCACAACATGGATCTCTTTGTAGGAATGGAGAGAATCATTTTCCGGTTTGTGGAGTAGTCTGGCACTGGTGAGTGAAATTGGAAATGTGCACAAATTAAGTACTGTTTGGGAAGTGAGGTAAGCTTGAGCCCTATTTCATTCAGTAATATGAAATGTTCATTCTTGATTTGATCATATTTTTCTGTTTTGATGTATGGGGTGGGGTTTTTGTTTGTTTGTTACCTATGCTGCCGAAGGTGGACTGAAGTTATGTTTTCACCACCATCCATCTGTCTGTTACTTGGCAAAAAAATATTTTCGCCAAGTATGTTGATCTCTCACGTTTGTCTGTCTGTCTGTCTCTGTCTGTTTGTCACATGATTTTTGGCCACAGTTTTTAAGCAATCGTTCTGAAATTTGTGTGTAGGTGACCGGCCAAGGACAGCAACGCTTAATTTTGGTGAAGATTCGAATCCGGATCCAGATCTGAGAATTTTTAAGCCCTTCTTCACCATTGAGAGATAGGGCCAAAAATTATATATAGCACAATATCTCAAAAGGTGATAGATAGACTTGGACGAAACTTGGTGGACAGATTGAAAATGCCACTGGGAAGAACGGATTCAATTTTGGTGAAGATCCGAATCCAGAACTGGATACGAGAATTGTTTAATTTTTACCTGATTCTTCAATGTTCAGAGATGGGGCTGAAAACAATATTGCATGATATCTCAAAAGGTGATGGATGGATTCTGCAAAAATTTGGAGGACAGGATGGGTGTGTGACAAAAACAAATTGATTCGCTTTTGGTGAATACTGTTACCAAAAGAAATGAAATGAGAATTTTTAAAGTGATTCTTCACCATTGAGAGGTGGGGCCAAAAACTATGTATAGCACGATATCTCAAAAAGTTTTGGATGAGTTTTGACAAAACGAGGTGGTTGAGTTAGTTAGGTGACAAGAACAAGCCTATTGGATTTTGGTTGAGGTTCTGATTCAGATCCAACCTATCAGTGGGATAGAAAATGTAAACTGTTCAGCCTGGTGGAGGTATGCGATCTACCGAGTGCTGTTTCCGTTTTGCCAACTGTCACTCTATGGTGATTCTTCATTTGTTTGTCTGTGAGTGGGATATTGCAAAAAGTTGTGGCTGGATTTGGGTGAAAGTTGGTGGAAAGGGTGGGTGTGTGACAAGACCACTCTAATTAGATCTTGGTTAAGGTACAGTTGCAGATCCCACCTCAGTGGAATACAAAATGTAAACTGTTCAGCCTTGTGGTGGTATGCACTCTTCCGAGTGCCGTTCTAGTTAGGGTACCCAGTCTAATGGACTGGGTAACCTATTGTTTTTCTTCTGTTTATTTCTGATTTTTCTTCTGCCGGCAATTTGCGGGCTGTTTCGCTTTAAAAATCATTTTCTCAGGAATGGTAAGTCTGATTGACACGAAATTTTCACCGTAGTATGTATCTTTTTTGATAGCATACTTAGTTTATAATTGTGATGTCATAGGTCACGTGGTACGGGCGCCATCTTGAAAAAAACCGATAAACCTTGGACCTCTGTATCTCTGAAACTGTGCAATGGAAAAATATTTCGCTTCATACATTGTAATGACCTCACAATGGGGAAGAGGGGTGATTTTTCGTGACGTCATCAGTGAAGCGGTATCCCGGTGAAAATTCGTCAAGTACAACGCTGCATATGAAAAATCTGAAATTTCTTGAGCATCATCTCCACAACAATTCACCATAGAAAAAAAAATATTGTGACGTCATAGGTGACTTGGTTCGGCAGTCATCTTGTTTTGATTTTTTTTTTTAATCTTCTCCAGAACGGTTGGACAGATCGATGCCAAACTTTACACACACATTCCCCATGACGTCCTTTTTCAAGTTTGTTAATTTCTAATTGATAGGTCACATGGTTTGGCAGCCATGTTGGATTCAAGAATTATATTAAATAATGTTTTCTCTGGAACCACATAACCTATCTAAGCGAAACTTGGCTGCCATAATGTACCCCCATGCCTGCATATACATTAAAAATTATGACAACACATGTCACATGGTTTGGCGGCCGTCTTCGATAGAAAAACGCACCTTGTCCGATTAACACGAAACTTCACAAACGTGTTCCACTACACGATTGGAAGCAGAATATAAATTTATGATGTCATAGATCACGTGATTTGTCGGCCATCTTGGATTGAAGATTAATAAATTTTAAAAATCTTCTCCAGAACGGCTGGACAGATCGAGGCAAAAATTCACACACACTTTCCCCAAGACATCCTTTCACAAGTTTGTTAATTTCTAATTGATAGGTCACATGGTTTGGCGGCCATATTTAATTTACCCTAAAACTGTCAAACATCTTCTCCAGAACGGCGAGACAGATCAAGGGGAAACTTCACAAACATATTGCACACGAGCAGTGAATACAAGTTTGTTAATTTCTAATTGATAGGTCACATGGTTTGGTAGTCATGTTGGATTGAAGGATAAATATTAATTAATGTTTACTCTGGAACCGCTGCTTCTATATATGCGAAACTTCACAATTATAATTTAGCCAACATGTGAAACGTGGATTAAGAATTTCATCCCGATCAGCCACGCGGTTTGGCAGCCAGAATTATTAAATTATTTGAATCTGAGAACGTTTAGTTTTTTTTTTCCCAGAAGGCTCACTTGGCTGCACCTGAATGCGTTTGAGGGTACAGGAATAGCAATTCAATTGATACCGACAATGTCCCTAGGAAAATGGGCTAACTGCATACGTAAGAACTAGATTGAACACTTTGTGCTACCCGGTTCGTAACTCTTCTGTCCCACGCTGTCCCAAAGCAAGGCTGCATTTGTATCGCTATTAAAGAATGTTTTCTCTGCAACGACTTATCCTATCGAAGGGAAACTTTGCGACTATCATATAAGTCTCACGTTGTATCAAAGGCGGACGTCTGGGTACCCGGTCATCACTGCCAGCATTTATAAAGTGGCAGTTATAGTTTTGTTTGTTTTTCAAATTTGTGCAATGTATGAGGCTGTCAAACTTTGCAGCAAGTCTTTCCAACTTGAGGGCAACTTGTGTTTCGTTCCATGTGTTTATCACTTTGTTGTTAATGGTGAAATTCAGTGTAAAATTGAAATTCCTAATGTGGCCTGTTGGAACTTTGGCAGCTCTATGACGAGCCCTGATATTTCTGGCCGTGGCAAATCATCATTATCCCGGTATGTCGGGCGGTCAAAAGAGGTTTGCCATGCAAAAACTGAACTTTGCCTTGCATCTATCTCGCCAAGCTTGCGTCAGCCCTTGAGATGACCTCATTGTGCATTGTAGTGTTTGGATGTTCTCAGTAAAAAAATTAATTGCACGAGACCATTATGAATTGTGAGGCATCACAAAACTTGTAAATGGGATGATTTTCCTCAACAAAGCTTCCCTCAAAATTAGAGAGCTGTTCGAGAACTTTGAGGTGTCAGTGTAATTGTTTGGTTCAGTGCACTTCATGGTGATCTCAGCATATGGGAACTCAAGGCCAATTGCATCTTGTTTATTTCAGCACAACTTGTTAGTGGCGACAACCTTAGAAGGACAACATTGAGGTAATGTTTCATGATCAGCTGCACAACGTCAACTGGTGGGCAGCACAATAGATTGATGGTCCAAAAACCAGAACTGGGTGTCTGTAAATTGTATTGAAGACATTTTTTGTCTTTTTGTCTCCCTTACCTCCTCCCCCCTGCCTTTGGTGGGTGGGTGGAGTGGTTGGGGGGGGGGAAGGCATTGCATATTGAGACCAAACCAGACAAACACCTTTGTATTCAGGAAAACAGGTTCATGGATTGTGCATCCGTCATTCATCATTATTTGTCACACACGCTCATTGTTTCTTCATTGAAACTTTCCAGAGAGCGATGACATCAATGAACTAGAAGGGCACTCGGAAGAGCGCATACCTCTGCCACGTAATGCCTGATCCACAAGAACATATTGGCCCCAATACATTTTTGAAGTACCATGCAATATATCGTTTTTGGCCTTATCTCAATGGTGAAGAATCACTTTAAAAATTAAATAATTATCGTTTCCACATCCGGATTCGGATCTTCACCAAAGTCAAATCAATTCGTCCTTGCAACACACCCAACTTTTCCACCAAGTTTGGTCCGAATCCGTCCACAACTTTTTGAGATATCGTGCTATGTGTCGTTTTTAGCCCGATCTCAAATCACTTAAATTCTCATAGCCGGTTCCGGATCTTCAGCAAAATCTAATCAGTTCGTCCTTTTCACACACCGAACTTCTCCACAAAATTTTATCCGGATCCATCCACAATTTTTTGAGATATCCTGTACACAAACAGACAGAAGGGGGTGAAAACATAACCTCCTTCACCTTCGGTGGCGGAGCTAACTAGCAATGAGAGTGATACACTTGTTTGCTAATGGGTCTTCTGTTGTAGAATATTTTGTTTTGTTCAATTAAAACATACAGTCGATTATACAAGGCATTTGTCTTCACTGATTTGTTTGCCTTGATACCATTATTTTTTCCTGGTTACATCTTTATCTCTCCAACCTTATGAAGAAGAAGATTTTAGTAGACTACATCCACAAAGTGATACCTCCCATTCATCAGATAATAAAATCTATATACCTGGATTTGACGTTTTTGTTCCAACAGGTATGAGCGGTCAAAAAAATAGTATTTTATGACTTTAATCTTGATTTCATAATCCTTGTACCTTTGTTTTTCACCAATGATTGTCGATTCTCATTTGATCATGTTCCACAGAATGATGTTTTGTTTCTCTTAATTTCTTTTTGATGAAGTTTGGCAGAATGCAGTGCTTGCCCATGGAATTATTCTCTTTCATTCCATAGTTTGCACCCTTTAACGAAGTGCACACCAGTAGTATTCGTCATTGACTAATTTGATATTGTGTAATTAGAAAACGAGGCATTTTTGCATCGCTCTAATGAAACGCATAATTATGCAGATCCCTGAAGTTGTATCATCTGTCATACGTGATGCATTCATTTGCTTCTTCTCCCATCTCTGCCTTTGCCTTGGTTATCTGATCTTTTTATTTTCCCTTCTTGCTCTCTCCTCCTTTACCCTCTGACCCTTCAACCCTAAACGCCTGGTCCTGCCATTTGAACCTTCAGGAACCCTTCCACTTTATTCTATCAAGCTCTATCAACAAACCTTTCCCCAGACAAGACGATGGCTGGCCAGTATGATGGGTATGACTCGATGGCCCAAAGGGTCGCACTCTCTCACCTAGCTCAAGTGATCATCTTTGTGTCTCATTGACAATCCAAAAGTCGACCTCTCTCTCTCTCTGTCACCATTAATGAGTCTTTTGAGTCTTTTGATGTTATGAAGTATTTTGATTTATTTAATTTCATTTTTTCCATCTTGATGTTGAGCTAAATAGCTTTGTAACCAGTTGATTTTGCATCTTCATGAGATCCCCACTGCATATCATCTCAACTCTTCCAACCTTGATAACTTTTGAAAAGAAAAAAAAAACTATTATCCAGCATTTACTCGTATGCCAAAATTTATTGATTTTAAGTAAAAGTAAACATTGCAAGATCAAAAAAAGCAAAAGAAGACCAGGGGGACTGAACTTATTTTTGACAAAAGGGAAGGCCTGAAGGAAGAATATTGCATTTCATGGAAATGAAAGCTATACTGTATTGTATTCGTACATCCTTCGAAGTTTCAAGATTCCTGGGAATGAAAGCGAACATTATCCAAGGATTATACACTCCGGCATCAAGAATCAAAGTGAAGCAATGGCAAATGAAAAAGAGGTCCGCCGCTGTGTCCGTAAACAACATTGCCATGCTTTGAGAGGACGCATTGGTATTGGAGTTGCGTCAACTGCCTCAGCAGCCTAAGTGCTGCTGTTGTGCTGAGTCATGATTTACAACCATTAATGGCTATATAATACTATCCAGGGATTGAGAAACTATTCATAAAGACAACACACAAGTTGTGGTTCACTGAAATTTTATTTATTTATTTTTTTTAAATACAAGGGGCCGGAGCTATTTATCTTCAAGAGTTGTCTCACAATCTAACAGCCGTACAGTATTTTTGAATGCAAACTTGCAGGTGGTATAGGGGTGTAAAATAAATCGAAGATGTTGGAATGGAAAGGATTGGGAGGACAGAGTCATGGGAGGGAAAGAGTTTGTATGTTACATGTGTGGGAGGATCAAGCTGTTGTCATTTAGTGAATGAAATATGTATGAACACCTTGAAAGTGGATGATCGAACACTTGAGGATGTAGGAAGCTTTTGAGCTTCATTGCATGTTGTGGGGATTGGGGTTTAATGTGTGTACAATAATTTTACATGGACATTTAGTTTAAGATTAAAAAACATAAAGACCGTGACACAAATGCAAATATAAAAACAAAAGCATTTGGCTGCAGAAGTAGTCCCACCCATTTCTGAAAGATAAAACCGTCATTCCTTAACATAGCGGGACAGGTGGGGCATGAGGGAATGGGGAGAGGGAGGGAGACTGGTGGGATAGAGGGAGGGAGACTGGTGGGATAGAGGGAGGGAGAGTGGTGGGATAGAGGGAGGGAGAGTGGTGGGATAGAGGGAGGGAGAGTGGTGGGATAGAGGGAGGGAGAGTGGTGGGATAGAGGGAGGGAGAGTGGTGGGATAGAGGGAGGGAGAGCGGTGGGATAGAGGGAGGGAGAGCGGTGGGATAGAGGGGGGAGAGTGGTGGGATAGAGGGGGGAGAGTGGTGGGATTGAGGGGGAGAGTGGTGGGATTGAGGGGAGAGAGTGGTGGGATTGAGGGAGAGAGTGGTGGGATTGAGGGAGAGAGTGGTGGGATTGAGGGAGAGAGTGGTGGGATTGAGGGAGAGAGTGGTGGGATTGAGGGAGAGAGTGGTGGGATTGAGGGAGAGAGTGGTGGGATTGAGGGAGAGAGTGGGGGGATTGAGGGAGAGAGTGGGGGGATTGAGGGAGAGGGTGGTGGGATTGAGGGAGAGAGTGGTGGGATTGAGGGAGAGAGTGGTGGGATTGAGGGAGAGAGTGGTGGGATTGAGGGAGAGAGTGGTGGGATTGAGGGAGAGAGTGGTGGGAGTGAGGGAGAAAGTGGTGGGATTGAGGGAGAGAGTGGTGAAATTGAGAGAGAGAGGGAGAGAGAGAGAGAGAGAGAGAGAGAGAGAGAGAGAGAGAGAGAGAGAGAGAGAGAGAGAGAGAGAGAGAGAGAGAGAGAGAGAGAGAGAGAGAGAGAGAGAGAGAGAGAGAGAGAGAGAGAGAGAAGAAGAAGAAGAAGAAGAAGAAGAAGAAGAAGAAGAAGAAGAAGGAGGAGAAGGAGAAGAAGGAGAAGAAGAAGAAAAGAGATGGGTGAGAGAGAGTGATATATTGGGGGGGAGGGGCAGGAGTGAGGAGGGAGAGGCGGGGAATTCAGGCAGACGTGACGTCCATTTTAACGTCCATCCGAGAGATGAAACACACATTGATGAATCGTCCTGCCTGTAAAACACTGGGATAACAGTTTATAGCTGCGTCAACATTCGAACCCAGACTACATAGCTTCAAGCGAGCATGTGTTTCTCTCGACTATCCTGCCTTGATGTGGCCATTCCTTGCGTTGTTACAACTGAAAACATTTTTTACTCATCGTAATCATCTAATTTATTTAGCCTTCCTCACACCGGAGATGTCCCCATGGAGAACAGCGCCATTGTCTCACCATGGAAGCTTGTAGAGATCGAAGCTTGAAGAGTGTTCTAAGCAAGCACTCCAACAAAATGGTTGAATAATTTTTTTAAAACGAAATGTTTCATTTTTATAATATGTATCTTTATATGTCAAAGTGGTGGGTCGTATAATGAAAGAAGATAGTATATAAAAGGGAAACGTCAAAATAAATTGCACATTTTCAGTGAGCAAGCCACCGCCTGAGGGACCATTCGCCAACACGGAGCCATACGCAGGTAAGTAGGGCCTGAACTTTTTTCAAGTTGATCGATATTTTCAGTGACAGTACGAATACTTTTGCTGTGTATGCCCATGACTTGGAAACGAACAACCTAATAGCTTGTATAGTTTTCGTGAAGTGGCTTCAGCACTCAAGAAAGCACTCCAACGAAACGATAGAAGGGAACGGCAGGCATGACAAGTGATCAGCGATCGGTCATATAAGCACCATGTGCCTGGAGACGCCTGGAGTGTCAAGTAATGTCTGAATTGGGAAAATGAACACTTTTTTTTTCATCTTGTTTTTTTTTTTTAGCAGTCAGGACGACTGTTGAAGTCGGTTATGAAGTTTAATTTCTTGAAATTCGGTTCAGATTAAGAGATTCTAGAGGTTATGACATGTGCGGAAATGAAATATAGTTGCAAATGCTGGTGTCGCCGGGTGTTTGTAAGCATTGCAATGTATCCAACGAGTCATAGGTATGATGATGAGCAATTCGATAATATGTGAAAGAAAAATGATGAGATGATGAGGCATTTGATGATATGTGAAAGCAGGAAAGTGAAAGAAAAACTTTATCATTAAGAAACCGTTGCAGCCTGTTCCAAGTTAAGGCATTTTGTTGAGCAGACCAAAATCAACAGCAAACTAGAAGGGCACTCAGTGAAGCACATACCTTCGCCACACATTGCCTGATCCACAAGAGCATATCGGGCCCAATACATTTTTGAAATATCATGCTAGATATAGTTTTTGGTACGATCCTTCAATGGTGAAGAATCACTTTTAAAATTAAATAATATTCGTATCCGGATTTGGATCTTCACCAAAATCGAATCAATTTGTCCTTGTCATAAACCCAACCTGTCCAAATTTCATCCAAATCCAAACACAACGTTTTTGAGATATCGTGCTATATATCATTTTTGGCCCTATCTCTCAATGGTGAAGAATCACTTAAAAAATTCGAGTAGTCGGATCTGGATCCAGATCTTCACCAAAATCGAATCAGTTCGTCTTTGTCACACACCCAACCTGCCCATAAAATTTAATCCGGAACTCTCCACGACTTTTTGAGATATCCTACACACAAACAGACAGATAGAATGAGGTGAAAACATAAACTCCTTCACCTTTGGTGGCAGAGGTAATTACGACCTCAGCGAGTTGACCAAGCTGTTGACCAATTATAAAGGATATAATTAAATAAGGTCATTAATTATCTTCAAAAGGGGTGTTTAAATTAACCCAAACACCCAATTTTTACTCATGCACTCCCTTGGTGTTCCCTGAGTATGCATTCAAAGGTTGTGTCTGCTCGGTTTCATGGTTTTAGAGTTACGCAGGAGACCGACTGATGGACTGACCAACACACACTGACATTTATTAGTGTAGATAATTTTGAATGTTCAGCAACCTGAGGAATGGATGAAATGCCCATTTTCTCTCCTTTAAATAACTTTGTTGGGCATGATATTCAGCACATTCGCCTCTTTGCTGTGTAACTTTGGGTTGAATCCTGACCCAGCTATAAACTGTCATCCTGGTGTTTCACAGCCTGGGTGATTCATCAATGTATGTGCCATCCCTCAGATGGACGTTAAACGAGCATCCTGTCTGCTGGGATTAGTTGGTGGACGTTAAAGTTCCCATTGCGTCATTCGCGAAGAGTGGGCGAGCTGCAGCCAGAACCATGGACAAATTACAAATTTCTGCCCTAAAGGCCCAGTCACACCTTGACGTTTTCGCCAGCAATGGCAACGTATCAAAATGTATGTAAAACGCTGGCTTACGTTGAACTTTTGATGTTTTTTTTTTTAAAGATTCGGACGTATTCATAACGAGTTGGTCGTATGCATAACATATTAATAACGGACACAGAACCTTTCGTTGTCTTATAGATAACTTATATCAACGAATGCTTCGCCTGTTGTCGGCGTTCACAACCTATGCCCAACGATAGTCTAACTTATGCATAGCGCGCTGCACGTATCGCCGACGATCACGTGGCGTAGCCTATTAAAAGGCTGCCGCACAATGATTCAAATCATAACTGCTGGAGAAATGGAAGTGTCAACAACGCAGTCACACCTTGGCGATCTTTCCAGCGTATGCCGACCTCTGAAAAATGTGTCTAAAATGCTGGCGCATGTCGAATATGGTATGGGTAAGTTTGGTATACGTGAATAGAACGCTAAAGTACGCTATCATACGTCGTAGTAAGTGGAGTACGTCTTGAAATTTGAAATGTGTTAAAAATTTTACGACATACTTGCCGTATGCCTCACACGTTCCGCATGCGATGGGAATCAGTTGTACGCACGATATGCGATCGTTGGCACACGTCGACAAAAGTTACTTGTAAGTTACTCATAAGTCGAAATATGTTGAGGTAATGTTTAGCATCAGTGTTCCAGACTCCCTCGTTTTTTTTTTTGGTTTTTTTTTTTCTCCGGTATGACGTTGATGTTGACACTTCAATTTCTCGTGCGGTTATAATATAATATAATATAATTAATAGGCTGCCGCTCAACGATTTAAATCGTAACCGCACGAAAAATCGAAGTGTCAACATCACCGTCATACCGAAGAAAAAAGAAGAAAAAAAACAGGGAGTCTGGAACACTGATGCTAACCATTACCTTGACGTGTTTCGACTTATGAGTAACTTACAAGTAAAGTGTGTGGACGTGTCAACGATTGCGTAACGTGCCAACAACACATTACTCATAGGTTAGAAATAAGTTTCGGGTATGCTGAACATTACCTCGACGTGTTTCGACTTATGATGAACTTACAAGTAACGTGTGTCGACGTGTGTCAACGATCGCGTGACGTGCCTGCAACTTATGGCCAGTGTAGCCGAACTTGTGAGTCATACGCTGGCATGTCATAAAATTTCAAGCATGCTAAAACCGCAAAGTTTTAGGACAACCGCAAAGTTGAGGACAACCGCAAAGTACAACGATGAAAGCCAGCGTACTACGACGTATGGCAGTGTTTTTCAGCGTGCTCTCAATGTTTCCAAAACTTACCCATAACGTATTCGACGTGTGCCAGCGTTTTAGACACATTTTTCAAAAATCGGCATAAGCTGGCTAAAACGTCAAGGTGTGACTGGGCCTGAACCTGAGTTGAATGTCAGGTCTGGCCAAGTGGTTCGTGAAAGACTTGGGCCAAGCTTCCCTCGGCCAATCCCACAAGAACGTGGGAATAATTGTGGCCATTAAAGAAGAAGACGATTTGGGGACAGTCCTGAAACTTTATCTGTCTTTTTACATCAAGTGCTTCTCAAATTGACTCACTGTTCTCGATTCTTGTTTTTTAAATCGATAGTACGGTCTCCCAGAGACAAGTCATCTTCCCTCATTTGCAACGATGACTACCTTGGATATGTTGCCTTACTGCCTGAAAAATTGTTGGCAACTTAAACTAAATAACAGGAAAGGTTATCACCCAATTCCACCTTTTAAGCCTGTATTAGTAACACCTGAGATTGTTAACTACCAAAATGTAAAAAATGATTTCATAGATTTTGACATCACCAATTTCATTTTGTTGAAGGATTATCAGGTGTGTGTGCGTGCGTGCATGCATACGTGTGCGCGCGCGCTCACCTTATCCTGTAAAAGTAGTTTATTACCTCCAGGGGGTGGTATTGCACTTTCTGCACGAATTGAAGCATAATATTGGAATCGGCATTCCCTCCCACAAAGTTACCTGCCATCAAGGCAATACAACTTTGGCAATGGTCATGCTTTTCATAGTAAGTTGAGTCGTTCATGCAATGTCATAAACATAATTTTGGTGATAACATGATATTGCAATTCTGGATTGTGTATTATTACCCTGCGCTCGCAAAGCGAAAAGCGGGGTTAAGCGATGAGTCGCATACGTGTGCCGTATATACGTGCGTACATACCTGTCTGAATTTTAAAAATTCATTTGCTCAGCAACGGTTGGTCTGATTGATACAAAATTTTCCAAGTAGCAGCGCCTCCTCCAGTGGAATTTTTTCGTCATAATTATGATATCATTGGTCACGTATGTGTACAGGCACCATATTGGAAAAACCAAAAAACTTTGCACTTCTCTATCTCCGAAACCACTCCATGGAAGGAATTGAAACATGGCTCATTGTAATGCACTGCCCATGGGGAATAAGATGTGTTAATGATGATGTCATCGCTGTGTTCATTATGACGTCATAATTCGACAAGTACAACACTTGATTCGATAAGTAATGAAAAAAAATTCTTTGCAACTGTTGCTCCAATTGACACAAAATTTTGACCATAGGTGTGTCACCTCCTTTAGAAATTTATAATGATAATTATGACGTCATATGTCACGTGGTGCACATGCCATCTTGGAAAAAAACAAAAAACGTTGCACCTCTATATCTCCGAAACCACTCCATGGAAATAATTGAAACATGGCTCATTGTCAATTACTCCCCATGTGGAATAAGATATGTTAATGATGTCATCATTGGGGGCCTTTATTATGACGTCATAATTCGACAAGTGCAATGTGGCAGCCATTTTGGATCGAAGCAAAAATCTCTGAAAATATTCTTCTCTTAAACCGCTTAACCGATCATTGCAAAACTTTCAATAATTCATAATCTATCCATGGTAAATATAGTTTGATGAAAGTGACATCATCAGTCACTAGGCTAGCAGCCATTTTGGATCAAAGAAAGAAAAAAACCTTTAAAAAAAACAGAAGTTGACTTGCACCAAGTCCTTCTCAAGACTGCACAGGATAAGTATTCTATGAATACCATCGAGTTGTATTTATTGTCTTTATACAGATTGATAGTCTGATTAAAGAGCTCACCCACAGAGGATCTAAGGCTAATGTGACAATGGAGTTATACTGGACAGTTGTGTACACTGCCTGGTTTCTTGAAAGGAAAACGGTAGGAAAGGTTAAAAAGCCAAATGCTCAAAGAGATTAGTTTTGGAGACCAAATGAGATGGCAATGAGCTGGAATGACCTTGAAAGGTGAGTTTGAATGGGCACAAGCTGACAATGCTGAGAGAAAAGGGGGATGAAGGAGTGAAGCTTTGGGAGAGTAATTACCTCCACCACTGAGGGTGGACAGAGGTAATGTTTTCACCCTTGTCTGTCTGTCTGTCTGTCTGCCTGTTTTTCTGTTTGTGAGCAGGATATCTCAAAAAGTTGGAGACAGATTCTGTCAAATCTTGTTGGACAGGTTGGGTGTGTGACGTAGACGAATTCATGAGATTTTGGTGAAGACTCGGATCCAGATCCGATCTGGATACTGTATTTTTTTTAAGTGATTCTTCACCATTGAGAGATGGGGCCAAAAATGATATATAGCACAATATCTCAAAAGGTTCTCGATGGATTCGGACAAAACCTGGTGGAGAGGTTGGGTGTGTGACAAGGAAGAATTGATTCGATTTTGGTGAAGATGCAAGCGAGATCTGGACACAATTTTTAAAAATTATTTAAGTGATTAGTTTTACACCATTCAAAAATGGGGCCAAAATGGATATATAGCATGATATTTATAAAAGTTGTGGACAAGTAATGACAAAACTTGGTGAATGCGCTGGTGAGGTGACGAGAACAAGCCGATTAGATTTTGGTTCAGGTACGGATGCAGATCCGGCCCATCAGTGAGATAACAAACATAAACTGTTAAGCCCGGTGGAGGCATGCATGCTACTGAGTGCCGTTCTGGTTTAACTTTTGTAAACTCAAGCAGTGGGTTGTTCAGTGAATCCTTACACACTGTGATAATCACATTACATCTCTTTGGAGCTGTTGTAGTTACTTATCCACAAAGTGATTGTGATTTGGGGACTTGTGTTTGAGACATGGCTGATTGGCTACTCGTGCATCGAGTAGCGTGAGGTTAACTATAGTGCATGCTATTACCGTGTTTTTTGTTGTTTTTTTCTTTTAACTTATCTACAGGAGACTGATACTGATTTATTTATTTTTTGCAGTTTTAAGAGATTGCTGGTAATTCTTTTTCTGTAGGGTTAATTAAATTGTGTACTACGTGTAACACTATTTGTAGAAATAACGCAATCCATTGTACAGTCAGACCCCGACATTCGTGGTGGTACGTTCCTGAAAAATGATGCAGATGTCGAATCCGCAAATGTCGGGGCATTATTTCAATGGGAAAAAGGGAGATAGGTTCCCGACAGTTCGTGATTCATAAGAGAAAATAAAAAATCCCATGAAAAACCACGAATACACGAAGCACAGGGCTGCAAATGTAGAAGCAGGTCAGAAAAACCATGAATCATGAAAAACCGCAAATGCGTGAAGCACAGTGCTGTGAATATAGAAGCAGGTCGGAAAAACCACAAATATGCCCATGAAAAACCATGAATACGTGAAGCACAGGGCCGCAAATGCAGAAGCAGGTCAGAAAAACCACGAATACACCCATGAAAAACCGTGCATACGTGTGAAGCACAGGGCCATGAATGTCGAAGCAGTTCAGAAAGACTGCGAATATGCCCACCAAAAATTGTGAATACACCCACGAAAAACTGTGAATATGTGAAAAAAACAGGAATACGTGAAGCACAGGGTCGCAAATGTAGAAGGAGGTCTCATTTTATGAACTGCGAATATTCGGGGTCTTTGAATAGCAGAACTGAGAATGTCTGGGTTTCACTATATAAAACCTATTCAAATCCTGCACCCTGAACAAAATGTGTAGCCGATGCCAGCGATGTCTTAAAAATATTTTTGTGTGTACATATGGGCTCATGGAAGAGTAAAATAATAGATACAAGGAAGGTTGGTGTAGGAGGCCATTCAGCCCATCATGCCTGTGCTCACCAACCCCAGTATCGTTACCCATCCACACAAAAGCTACCTACCAAGCACCCAAGCCAATATCCTCATTACCCTCTGTCTTCAATCCATCTAGGTACCTATCCACCCCTCTGCTGCCACTACCTTTTCTGGGAGATCGTTCCATTCCTTAACAACTCTCCGACTGAAAGACCCTGCCTGAAAACTGTCCTAAGTCTCATCTTATATTTACCCTCAAGCAATGGCCTCTGGTCCTGTCATTGTCCACTTTGCTGAAAAACTCCACTGCACCTATCTTGTTCACACCCTTCATCCATCTATAATTCCAGCTGTGTGTGTGTGTGTGTGTGTGTGTGTGTGTGTGTGTGTGTGTGTGTGTGTGTGTGTGTGTGTGTGTGTGTGTGTGTGTGTGTGTGTGTGTGTGTGTGTGTGTGTGTGTGTGTGTGTGTGTGTGTGTGTGTGTGTGTGACCGCTGTTTCTCGACAACCACTGGTCCGATGTAATTGAAACTTGCCAGATATATTGCTGAGGCCATGTGGATGTGCCTTTTCAAGGTTTGATATTAATCGGACAAGTGCTTCCCAAGTTATGGCCATTTATTTACCAACCAATGAAAGGACACGTTGCTGAGTAGGCCGGTGCGCGGCCGGCCGGCGATGACATCACGTGCCGTGCCGGTTACGATGGGGATCGGTGCCTTAGTTACCGTAGCGTAGGAGTGGCAATGGTCAATGGCAGCGAATGTCATGGCAAGCAAAGACAGGGAGGAAAACTTCATTTTAATTTGGATTTTAATTAACTCTGTGTGTGGAAGTATCACAGCAGTTGTTACTTCAATGCAAGTGATAATTCGTGGAATGCATGTGAACATTCCGTACGGGCACGCACCACTTCCGGATAGTGATGACTTAATGTATTCTAATAATTTCTCGATTTCTTATGCGCATTTATAGATAAACACAATGCCCCAATCCAGTTGTCATTTACGAGAGCGACGGAACGGCCTGTGTGGTTGTTTGAAAGTTGTTGTTTTTTTTGGGGGGGGGTGCACGTACGGGCACGAGAGAGAGCGACAGAACGGCCTGTGTGGTTGTTTGAAAGTTGTTGTTTTTTTTGGGGGGGGGTGTACGTACGGGCACGAGAGAGAGCGACGGAACGGCCTGTGTGGTTGTTTGAAAGTTGTTTTTTTTTGGGGGGGGTGCACGTACGGGCACGAGAGAGAGCGACAGAACGGCCTGTGTGGTTGTTTCTGCCTTGCGGTTTGAATTTTTTTTTTTTTTTGGTTTGCACGTACGGCCACGCACGTACGGGCATGCGAGAGCGAAGGAACAGCCTGTGTGGTTTTCTGGCTCGCGGTTTGAAAGTGTTTTTTTGGCTTGCATGTACGGCCACGCACGTACGGGCACGCGAGAGTGAAGGAACGGCCTGTGTGGTTGTTATTTCTGACTCGCGGTTTGAAAGTTTTTTTTTATTTTTTTTTTTATTTTTTATTTTTTTGCACGTACGGCCACGCACATACTAGTTATCTTAAACATCTCAATCAGATTCCCCCACAATTGCTTCCTTTTCAACGTATAATGTCCTGTATCCTTCAAAAGTTCCTCATAGCTATGTCTCACTAGCCTTGGAATCGATCGAGTAGCTTGATGCTGCATTCCGATCTATGGCAGCTATATCCCTCCTCAGATGTGATGATCAAAACTGCACACAATATTCCATATGAGACCTCACTAAATCCCGAGACAGTGTTAAAACTACCTCATTTGATTTATAATTTATCCCTGTATGAATACAACCTAAAACCATGTTGGCTTAACCGAGAGCTGCCTGGCACCGTGCTATCTGCTTAACCCCAACATCTATTACCACCCCCAGATCCTTTTCCTTTGTGACACACTCCAAGACTACCCCTTGCATCCTGTAATCTCTATTTTCATTGTTCTTTCCCATTCCTAATGCCTTATACTTGCTCAGGTTAAATTCCATCTTCAAATCTTTTGCCCAATCTATGCAAGTATCAATACATTCCTGAATCTGATCACCACTCTGTCTGCTATCCTAACGGACGGATGGACAGACGGAGAGCAAACCTATGCTATGTTGGTGGTTTCACCCTCCAGTGAAACAGGGAAACTGATCCCTGAGGTACCCCACTACTTAATCCTCTCAGCTCGACCTCTTCCCTTATGTTGGTGGTGAGGAAGGCCTTTTAGAAGAGATCCATTGAGGAGTATATGAGGTGAGGAAGCAGCGAGAAAACTTAAGGGATGATCGAGCTCCAGGACCAAATAATATGCATCCTCGAGTATTGTTGGAGGTAGTAGAGCAGACAAGTGTGGTTAACTTTCTTGAATCTGATCACCTCCCCCCCCCCCCTCTTCCCTCCAAGCTTTGTGTCATCTGAAAACTCTTCACCCCACGATCCAAATCATTGATCAAAATTATGAAAAATAATGGTACCAGACCCCATTACTGATCCTTGAGGTACCCCACTTTTTTCTTTCCATCATTAAGCCAGTTTCAAATCCAGTTAGCTATCCGATCAACCACTCCACAAGCCCTCAAGTCAGCGAACAACCTCAAATGTGGTACCTTATCAAAAGCCTTCTGAAAGTCACGACACACCACATTCACTCCCATTCCCTCATCCACTGTGTCTGTGGACATCCTCCTACAGTTGGGTTACTTTTTTGAGGAGGTTGGTGGCAGGATTTGCACTCTGGCCACCGTAAAACCCTTCATTCCACAAAACACACAAAAAGCACAAAAAAATCTGAAAATCCACTCCGTGGGAGTACCTCCTGTGCAGCTGCCCTCTGCATGGCAGCTCACCGGATGATTGGATTGAGGCAAACCCTTCAGGACCCCCACTCTTTGAAAGGAGGAAAACCATGGAGTAACCTTCCTGGATCAGATTGCGGAAGTGTGTGTCGGGGTGGTGCTGAGGTATCATCCACCAGACAGCGGTCTCCTTGGGTTGACTTAGGCGGTTCCTTTGGGTGGGTGCCTGGAATGTCCTATCCCTAAGAGAGGATGATCACCTGTCTCTGTTATCATCTGAGCTCAAGCGTTTGGACATCGGTAATGCAGCACTCTCTGAGGTTCGGAGACCAGATTGCGGCGAGATCATGGCAGAAAGTTACACCAACTATTGGTGTGGTTGCTCTGATGGTTACCATGCCCAAGGAAATGCTACAGCTGTGTCTAATAAGCTGATTCCAATGATAATTGAGGTAACACCGGTCAACGAGCGTATTATGAGTCGAAGGATTCGTCACTCCTTGGGTGTCATTTCCCTGGTCTCTGTATATGCTCCTACTGAGGTGAGTGATCTCACCATGAAGGACACATTCTCTGCCACGCTTGAATCTGTAGTTGATCAGTTCCCCAGGCCAGATACTCTTCTCGTCATGGGGGATTTCATTGCATCGACTGGAACTGACAGGGATGGTTGTGAGACGTGTGTTGGTCCCCATGGGTCTGGAACTGTGAACCAGAATAGCATTAAATTCCTTGACTTTGCAAGAAGTCATGTACTTGGGGTGGCTGGTTCATGGTTTCAGCGCCCACAGGCTCATTGCTGGACTTGGTATTCCAACACTGGTGATGTGGCAAAGGAGATTGATAATGTGCTCGCTGATGGTCACTGGAGGATGATCTAAAACTGCAGGGTCGACCGGAGTGCTCACTTCTTCAATACTGACCACAGGCTTGTTGTAGCAACTCTAAAGTTGCAGCTTAAATCCAGAGGAACGGTACAATCCCAGTTTAGGCAGGATGTTTGCAAGCTCAAGGATGAGAGGGTAGCTGAGGAGTTTGCGAACAGGCTGAGTGGACATTTGGGGGGTCCTGGATGCTTTGGGGAATCCTGAAGAATTGTGGAGTGCCTTCAAGACTACAATCCTTGATGTTGCTGGTGGATGTCTTGGAACTCACCGTAGGGCGAAGAAGAATTTTGTCTGTCAAGGGACTCTGGATACCGTGAACCAAAGTCCAGGATCAGGCTGAATGGCAGAGCTGAGCTGTTCAGGGAGCTGAGGCGTAACACTGCATGTGCTATGGGTGGACAAGGAGGCCGATGTGTGAGGAATCTGTGAGGGGGTAAAGCATCACCTGTGTTCAAGTGATTCTCTTGTTTGCAGACGAATTCGTGCATTGCATTCCTCCAAGCCCATCCCTCGGTGTACTGCAGTTCGAGCAGAGGGTGATGGGTTCTTGACAGGAGTCTGAAGTGAAGGCCCGCTGGGCCAGTTACTTTGAGAAGCTGTACCAGGCTGACCCACCAGCTGACAAGTTGGATGTGGGGTGTTACTCTCCCTATTGCTGACCCTCCAGTCAACTGTGGTCCACTTTCGTTTGTGGGAACACTGATTGCGGTGAACCACTTGAAATGGGGTAAAGATCCTGGGATCTGTGGCATCCATGCTGAACTTCTCAAGGGTGGTGGAAATGCTGCACTTGTGTCGTTGCATGCAGTTCTGTGCGCTGCCTGGAACACAGGCATCAGCCCAACTGACTGGAAGAGGGGCCTTGTTGTCCCTCTCTGGAAAAGGTTTTGCACCAAAGAGGTCAACGATTGTCCATATCCTTGCTCTTCGGCTCCTCACTGAATGCAGCTAAAAATTTCGGCAGGGGCTGCTTGCAGCATATGTTGATCTCTGTAAAGCGTTTGATTCAGTGAATTGGGATGCCCTCTGGAGGATTCTTAGTCTTCATGGGGTGCCACCAATACTGATAAATATGATGTCTGAACTCTACTCTGGTACTGAGAGTGCCGTGATGTGTGGTGATACCATCTCTGACTTATTTCCAGTTGTTACTGGAGTTTGTCAGGGGTGTGTACTGGCCCCCACACTTTTCAGCGCTTGTTTGGACTGTATTCTGAGGAGGATGTCGGAGAGATCAAGCTGCAGTGCATCGTTTGAGGATGTCAAGATCTCTGACCTTGATTTCGCAGACGATGCTGTCATCTGTGCGGAAACTCTAAATATCCTTTTGGGAGCCCTCGAGGTGCTGAATGAGGAGTCTGAGCTGCTGGGATTACGAGTTTCCTGGGTCAGAACTAAGATCCAGTTCTTCAATGACATCTTAGATACTGATATCCTGTCTGTACCTGTTTGTGGCAAGGATGTTGAGGTCACGGATAGATTCACTTACCTTGGCAGTGATATTCATGTCTCTGCTGGCTGTGAGCCAGAGGTCAACAAACATCTGGGTCGGGCCTGGGGGGTCATGGATTCACTTGATCATGGGGTGTGGTGCTGCCGGTACATGTGTGGGAGGACGAAAGTCCGAGTCTTCAGGTCTTTAGTTCTTCCAGTCTTGCTCTACAGATGTGAGACTTCGACTCTTACCAGGGATCTGAGACGGAGACAATTCCTTTGGTACCAGGTCTCTTCGGAGAATCCTTGGCTATCGCTGGTCGGACTTTGTGTCCATCGAGCGGTTGCTGAGAGAGACTCAAAAGAGGTTTGTCACCTGCATAGTCTGTGAGCATCAGATGTGGCTGTATGGACATGTGGCTAGTTTTCCTGACACTGATCCTGCTCACCAGATTCTCTCAGTGAGAGAGCCTCGTGAGTGGAGGAGTCCAATGGGCTGACCACGTGCCTCGTGGTTGCAGCAGGTCGATCAGCATCTTAAGGAGATATGGATGGGCCAGACATCTGCGTAGGGGATGGCCAGACGGAGGCACCTGGAGTACCGGCGGAAAGTGGATGCAGTGACACGCTGCTCCTGTGCATGCTCCCATACCTGACCTGACCTGACATCCACTCGATCAGAAACGACCTCATGGAACTCTCACAAGTTTGTGAAACATTATCTCCCTTTGGTAAATCCATGATGATTTCCTTTAATTATATTGAAATTATTCAAATGGTTCCCTATCTTTTTCTTAATTAATGTCTCCAACACCTTCCCCCCAACAGGTCAAGCTTACAGGTTGATAGTTCCCCAATTCTTCTCTGGATCCTTCCTTAAATTACAGAGGTACATTTATTGCTCTCCAATCCTCCGGTACCTTTCTTGACTCCAAAGAGCTATTGAACATATCTGCTAATACCTCGCTTATCAGCTCTTCCACCTCCCGCATTATTCTCGGATGCATATCACCTGGCCCTGGAGCTTAATCCATCCCTTATTTTTCAAGCTGCTTCCTCACCTCATCTACTCTGACATGGATCTCTTCGAAAAGCTCTTGCTCACCTCCAAGATAGATACTCTCCACAATTGGAAGTTCCCCATTTTGTTCCTGTGTAAATGTAGAAGCAAAAAAAACTAATAATCCTGCCATCGCACCCTCATCATCCACCAATTCTCCTGTGTTATTCCTTAATGGGCCCACACTTCTCTTACTCCTTATATTCTTAAAGAATGATGGACAACAGTTTCTCAAGCTGACAGGGGATCTTTGGAGAACAAGGAGACAAAGACATTGCAAACTAGAACGGCACTCGGTGGAGCCTATACCTCCGCCACACTGAACAGTTTACGTTTTGTATTCCACGAATCGGCCGGATCTGGATCTGGATCTGGACCTGAACTAAAAACTAATCTGCTTGTTCTTGTCACCTAAGCAACTAATCCACCGTTTTGTCATAACTCGTCCACAACTTATTGAGATGTCATGCCATTCATCGTTTTTGGTCCCATCTAATGGTGAAGAATCGCTTTAAAACTTTAAAAATTCTTTTTTCCGAATTCAGATTTGGATCTTCACCAAAATAGAATTGATTCTTCCTTGTCACACACCCGGCCTGTGCACTAAGTTTTGTCCGGATGTGTCCACAACTTTTTGAGATGTTGTGGTAAATATCGTTTTTGGCCCCATCTCTACGAGCTGGATCCAGATCTAGATCTTCACCAAAATCTAATAAATTCGTCCTTATCGCACGCCAAACCTGTCCACCTAATTTTGTCCCAATCCGTTCACAACTTTTTGAGATATCCTGTTCACAGACAGACAGACGGGTGAAAACATAACCTCCAGCCACCTTCGGTGGCAGAGGTAATTGGTGACAGAAAGGAGGAGGAGGAAGAGGGGTTGGTAAGAATTAGAGAGCGTGGTTGGTGTGAGAGAAGTATGAGGTGACAATGGACAGACAGCACTGTTGATGGACTGAAGGGAGGGGCACGAGACAACGTACACAGGTAGTCTGTCCAACAGAAGAAGGAATAGAGGTGAGCATTCAGCTTCAAGAATTGGCAATGGTAATTAGATGCTAGATTGTGAAAGAGCACTTGTGACCTCGGTTTGCGGGGGGGGGGGGGGGGAGGACAGAAGGACAACTTTCGACACGGGAGAAGGCCATTTTAACCATCACACGTGTACTATTATGTTTCCACCTCTTTAACTTGATCTTTAAATTTACTTTTATCTGTCAGTTCTCACCCCATTTTTTTTGCCATTGACGTCTACCTCAAAATCCATATCACTTTAAAATCTACATGCAGGCTTCGCCCATCTGCAGCCCCTGAGCTCATCCAATATATCATGCCTCGTACATAGAAGCATGCAGTGAGAGCAATCTTTTTACCAGCTCCACCTTGAAAACAAATCCCTCCAGCTGGAACCCACAATCGCTCTTCTTAAGTGGTCTGAAGTCAGTCTGTTATACTGTTCTTCAAAGAGCGAAGCTGAATACCAGGCTTACCTTCAGAGACCAGATTTGGCGGTTTTTTTTCAGTCTTTCTTCGTTCTCAATCCTCGTGGCACCTGGTGAAGACTCCTTTATGAGAATACTATTCTTCCTGGTCTTTGTTCGCCAAAGGTATTCTTCCTGGTGTTCCTGGAAGGTATCTCATTGGATACCGGCTTTTCACTAAGGCAGAGATTGACAATCAGCTTTGCTGAAACCACTGCGGCTCTCAATCCCAACCCCTACTCCATCTTTCCTTAATACATGCTACTTTTTACAGCATTGCTCTCTTGTACTCCACCACAGGCAGTTACCCTTTATTAACGCAGACTTGCCTCCGCTCCTTCGTCTGTCCCCCTTATTATTCTGTGGAACACCCTTTGTGTATCCATCCAATCATATTCTTCTAGTTATTTTGGATGGTGACTCCCCATAATGTCGTGGTGTTTCACGTCCACACTTGACATGTTTTACTTTCGCTGCTTTTTATTCTGTCTTTGCCTCTGTCACTCCCCTCCCCCCCCCCACTCCCCCTTCCGAAGTGTCCACCTGAAGCTTTCTTAACACTTCTTTTTTTCCATTTGTCTGCTTGTTCTCTCTGTTTGTCCCAACGTGTTCAATAAGCAATTTTCTCTCCATCCTTTGTCCACCAGTTTTCCTCTATCCCAGTGTTGTACACTGGCCTAATAGTCTGCTGATCAACCCTTCCATGAACCTCAGAATTGGCTAACTGTGAGTTGTAGTCTTGTTAGACCGTTTGTACATAGATTTTGAAGCTGATGAATGTTCAATAATGTTGAAGATTCCCTTTTCTCATTCACAGAAGTGAAGTGATGGATCAAATTGTGAAAGGAAAGGAAAAGAAACGCATTTATTTTCGTGGTATCATTATGAGAGACGACTGCAGCACAAATAATGGATGTAACGAGTGTTTGTAGCTAGGGGGCGTTCAACCTCTTTACGAGAACACTACGCAATCTCAAGACGCAGAAGAAAGCTCAACAGCGAATGCAGAAGTAAAGATATTTATTGCAATTGTGCTTACTTGGTTGAATGTATGACAGTTAGATAAAGAAATTGACAGTGGGAAGGGGTGGTGCAATCTTCTTATTCTTCTCCTTTAATGGCCACAATTACCATGTTCTTATGAGGTTGGCTGGGGGAAGCATGGCCCAAGTCTTTCACGAACCGGCTGGCCAGGCCTGCCGTTCGACTGAGGTTAGCGCAGGAATTTGTAATGGTGTTGACGATAACTCACCTACTCCTCACGGAAGACACAGATCTTTAACATCCACCCACTAATGCCAGCAGACGGGACAGCATGCAGCCCGTTTAACGTCCATCCGAGGGACGGCACACACATTGATGAATCGCCCTGCTTGCGAAACACGGGAATGACAGTTTATAGCGGGGTCGGGATTTAAACCCAGACTAAACAGCTTAGATACGAGTGTGCCGACCTGTAGACTATCCTCCCAATCCAGGGAGGGGTAGCAATGAACTAATGATGCTAGAAAACAGGTGATTGGATTTTTAGATTTGATTTTTTTTTTTAAGTTACGCACAATATGTGATGACTCGGTGGGTACCCCTCCAGAAAGAGGGCACTCCACCTTTATCTGAAGCTATACAGAGAAGCCTAATGGTCCAGATTATCGGTAGCACCTGCAAAAGTCCAGCTTGTGTGACTGAGCTCCAGATATATCAAAAACATTGCATATAATGCAAATAATAATATAATATGCTCGTCATTTGCATCTTGTTCTTCTCGGCATCACTGGCAATATCCGGAGCAGTCAAAAAGATCTTTCCTGAAATCACCAAAGATGATGACCCTTTAGGAGAAGTGTGCAAGCCATCATTTGAACAGAGACAACCAGTGATGGGTATTTTGGCAAACTTTAAGACAGGAATAAAAAATTTGGCAAGTGTACTGTTTGTTTTTCGTTTGGAAAAGCATCGTGGTATAACATCCACATTCAAGTGCAAGCAAAAATAGTAACTGGTTTCACATCCAATTTAAAATGACAGAGTTCTCTACGATGCAATCCTGTGGAGCTCCAGAATGACCGTTTTTGATCAGATCCTATCCTGCTAGGAACTTCACCTTGACTGAACATCTTCAAGGTGAGTGCACTCTCCTTTGAGCTGTCCTCTATTGGCCTTTCTAGTGAGCGATACAGGTATAATTTGGGAAATGAGGAAACGAAAGGTAATCCAAAAAAGCTAGTTGTAGTTGAAGCCTTGCTTGCTGGGCAGCTATCCCAGTTGGTGGTGCCTTCAATTTTGAATCGAGAATGGGTTGCTACCTGTTGGAATACATTGATTTTGTTATTGTGGAGTTGGTATTTACACTCATGGTGCATGCTTGATGTCAAATTTAACACGATGTGGCTTTCATCATTGTTTCTATCTTGGTCTTTCTTTGAACCGATTCGTACTATTTTTCATACTTGCCTTGTTTATAGCAATTGCACCTGGTCCCTACCTTACCGTACGTGTAAAAATCTTGCTTTTAATTTTCTTTATCAAAGTTATGATTGAAAAGAAAGTTTGTTGTTGCTGTTCTTTCGATAGTTCACTTATCCCAGCAAAACTTTTTACCTTTTTATTTTATTACTTGTTACGTTGTTTATTTTTCTGTTTCTGACTACGACTCTCTGACCCCTACTTTAATGGCTGCAAGTGTTCTCCGGAGGAACTTTAATGTCCACAGGAACACTGGACCAAAACAGTAGTTCTTTAAAAACATGTGCAATATATTTTTAATGCACCTTTCATTAGCAATGAGCAACATTTGATTGCAGAAGTTTTGTTTGGTGATGTGGAATCAGCCAGAGGTTCACTTGAGGAATAGCATCGGAAGGTAGGTTTCCTTACTGTTTCCTATAATGCAATCAGCTATCGTCCCGTCCCCCTTTCTCGACTATGCATGAACCTGAATCCCTTGGCTTAATGGTGGCTACATTCCCTTCCTCTACCTTCCACTTCCACTCTGAACAAGGTTGCTCACTGAAGTGAATAAGCCGAATGCACTTAATTTCATTGAGTGTTTAAAAGTGGGACAGATTCTCAATTAACCTTCTTAATTTGCTTTCTAGGCACCCGATTGATGGGAGGGCCGCCCTGTCTTGCTCGATTTAATGTCGGCCTCACCACTTGGCAACATGCCGTCTCTCCCCCTTCAGTAAGGCTTTTGTGAAAGAACTCCATTTGGTTTCATGGGAGAGGCTTTTCTTTTAATCCTCCACCTTCTTGAACATGCCTTAGCTCGTCATGCTTATTTCTAATTCGGTGCCTGACCCAGGTGCTAATACACTCATGCTCCACTTGCACGATATAGAGTGTGACTAGTTCGTTTTACAGGTGTTCTCATTGCCGTTATGCAGCAGCAGTTGTGTACCAATGCAAGAAACTCTGTGGTTCTTGCTCAAGAGTAGTTTTTCACTCTTCTAAACAAGACAGAAAGTGGGCTACTAGTTATCATTGGTAATCCATGATGTGAAAAAAAGCATTTCAAATGCTATTTGTTTTAATACAGTAATTGATCCTTTCGTTATTTATTTGTAGCTGCACCGCATCGAAAAGAGCCTCACATTAGCCTCGAAGCTGTCTATCGTGGGTTTGAATCTCGGCCCAGCTAAAAACTGTCATTTTTCACAGGCAGAGTGATTCATCAATCCCTTGGATGGATGTAAAACTGGACACCCCATCTGCCAGCATTAGTTGCTGGATGTTGAAGATCCCACAGTATCCTTCGCGAAGAGTAGGCAAGCTATCGCAGGCATCCTGAACAAATTCCGAATTCCGGTCCTAACCAGCAGAGGGCACTGCATCTGTGGCACAGCCACCTTCCCAGCCAATGATGGTACACCGCAGTCTTGTGATGCATATAAAAGAAGTAGGAAGAGTGTTGCCACTAAAATATAATTGAGCTCGCACTTTCACAAATCTTCAGCAACCTTTCTCTATGAATGGAGTTTTGGGTTCCCCACAAGTTTTGTTTTTGCTTTCTTCTCCAAAATTACACACACAATTCCTATGAAACTTGGCCACCACCTTCATAACCCGCGATGTACCAAAGATTGTTCACGGCGTTAAAAAAAAAAAATCCATAGGTGTTTACTTTCTTCAAATCTAAATTGCCTGTACAATTATCTCTCCACTGTTTGTCCGGTGCGGTCTCAATACAGGAGCTGCATCAACGTGTACATAGTCTTACCTCGAGATTACTGTTGAGCTATTTGTTGGCAGTGCATTGGTCGGTGACCATCATATGAGAATTTGTGGACATGAGTTTTGTGTCTGCATTCCCAGCATCATGAGCCATTGGTTACGTTGGGAATGTTCGATTTGTTTGCTGATGCTCCATTTTTTTTTTGTTTTGGACTATGATTGAATGACTTCCTCGAGGTTCTACAAGTGTGTTCTGTTGGCCTTT
Organism: Eptatretus burgeri; assembly: GCF_056783735.1. Taxonomy (NCBI): domain Eukaryota; kingdom Metazoa; phylum Chordata; class Myxini; order Myxiniformes; family Myxinidae; genus Eptatretus; species Eptatretus burgeri. The sequence goes on from NC_140965.1 coordinate 62,979,702, forward strand.
AATCAATGCCCGTGCATCTTGATGTTTGGCTTCAGTTGTTTGAGCATGAAAAATTCCGAATCATGCACGAGTTCGTTTGGGGACATTTTCTTCTGACCCTCGTGTGTGTATAACAAACAAACTGCAAACAAAGAATATTTTCCTTAACAACAAGTGGTCACGGAATACATTTTGCTATTTAATTTCAATATGGATCTCACAATACATTGATGTTTTGTTTTGATTGTTTAAAATTATTGTTTTAATGGTGGATTTTGACCTTCTTTTGAATTATTAAGTACGTACATAATGAACAACAAATTATTATTCAAATTAAATAATTTGAATAACAATGGATTTTTCTTTGGCAGTGAGCTTCATTTTGACTGGTTTATTAATTTTTCTTGTGCGTGCCGTAATGTTGACGATGGCATATTTTCTTTGTCTCTTGACTTGTGTATACCAACCTTATTTTGATGACCGAAATGTCTTTACACGGGCCCATTCTAATGAGATGTCCGAATTTGGCAAGGTGCGTGGGAAGTTGTGGAAGCACCCATAAGCACCCATTCCCATTCCCGTGTTCTTTCCCCATTTATTTTTTTTATGCACCAATCTTGTCCCTCTTTTTCTTTCTTTTTTTTTTACCCCAGTCCCACGCCCTCTGTCTTTTTATTTTTCCCTCTTCAACCCTTCATCTCTGGTCACCGCCTAGTTCCTCCCTCCCCACCCCATGGCCGAGCTGCTAAAACCAGCTTACTTTAGGGTGGAGCTGCCGTAGACCGTCACCCGAGAACTGTCAGGTTTCTCTAGTTATAACCATTTAGGCTTTATATAGCTAAGTTGCATTTCCTTACTCGTGTTTGATAGAGTCCTGCTGAGCGTTCCACTTGCACTTTGGACCAAACGCTATCACGTAGGGTTGGGAAATGAACTCTGTCGCTGATACACTGGCTTGTACGTGTTGATGCCACCATCACCATTTCAGCTGTTACCACTTATGCCATGAGCAAGTCATTTGGGTCGATCATTTTGAACACTAGAAGGTTATAGAGTACCTTCACTCTGGCTCTGCACTGGATTTCCCCAGTCACACTCCTGTTTCACTGAGTGGTGAACACCAGGATGGCAGCACACAGGGAGGAAGGAGGATTAGGTTCAACAGGACGACCTCCTTCTCTACTCCTTCCAGCCTGCCGCCCGTGCCTGAATGCGGCTCAAACGTCTCCTGTGCTTTGTGCTCCTTTGCTAGCCATGTTGTGGGAAGAGATGGTTGTGCCGCGGAACCCCCCATCTCCTGTTCGCTCACGACATGATACTTTGCTTGCCATCTTACTTTTCTTCCACAGGTATGCGAAGCAATTAGAAATTTCCTTTACCAAAGTCTGGATATTGAAGATACTTGAAGATCAGTTATCTACATTTTAATGCATAGGAAAGGGGAAGTATTGGAATGACAAGATGGACATATCAGTGTGAAATGGTGCAGCTTTCATACTTCCGGATGTACAGTGACATTTATTAAAATATTGTAGTTCAATAGTAAGTAGTTTTGCCTTTTTTTTTCTGCAGCAACGGTAAGTAATTTGGATGTTAATTCGCTTGCCATTATTAAAACGACAGAAATCAATAGGTTACTTAGAGCATGTCCCTGTTCGATGTTTGCATTTCACTGTACCTGCTTTGCACCTGAGAGAGCAAATAGGTGTTTTGTGGGGTTTTTTTGAGTCCTGATTAGGAAAGCGCCACTGATAGGAAAGTCAGGTGTAAAGCCCAAGGATGCTGCTGAAGCTATTCGGTTGTCGTGGTGTACGTGGGAGATTTCCCAGGATTTTTGACCTGTTCTTGAAAGCATGCAGCAATTTGAGCAGTCTAGCTTTTGGTTATAAAAAAGCTTGTCCTCGAGCCTGAGATACTATTGGGGGGGGGGGGTGAAAATCTATAGGTGGTGTTTTGCCAACAGCTCATTCTAATTTTTTGACGTTTGGATTAGTGGAGAGTTGTACATGCAAATTCGTTGTGTTGGTTTGGACTGCGGAGGAGCTTGTTCATCCTATCTCTGCAGGTTTGTTTTGTTTAAGTTTTTTTTTTCAATGGGGGACTTATGGTAATTCAGCCTTCCCCGATAGGATTGCTGTTGTAGGGTTTGCTTCTACAATTAGTGCCCCCAATTTTTAATGGTACTGAGCAGAGTTTATTCTACCCCAAGGAATACCAAACCACCTTTTCGGTTTTATTTATTTATTTATTTATTTATTTATTTATTTTTCTTCCTGTTTTTTTCTGCCAATTTCCGAGCTGTATCTGGGCTGCCTGGGACTTTCAGATTGAGATTTTGCATCAATAATGGGAATAAAAAGTATGTGGGGTTGACTTGTTTTTTTTTTTTTTAATCCTTGACCGAGTTTTTAGGTCATGACTTAATTATGGACATTGAAACATTTTTCACCATAACTCCACTAATGTTTGTCCAATCAGAACGACATTTGCCCTCTCTAGATAGCCTAGGCCCTAGAGTAAGGCACGTTTACGCGTCATACATCTGAGTTAAAGATCATGGTCCAAAAATTTCCAAGATGTCCACTTGGCCTTCCAAGATGTCCTTGCATCATAATAGTGCACCTGATATTTGATTTGTGTCGTTGGCCTATCTTTTCTCTGATTGTGACCTCAATTAACAAGAAACAAGTTTTTGATCATAACTTGAATAATGTTCCTTCGATTTTTCATGATGTTGGGTTTTATGGATAGATTGTAGATGGGGACACATTTTCTTAATTTACACTCTATCCCTAAATTTGAATGTCAAGGACATATTGTTGCGGGGCCAGGTATCAGTGGTGAGCATGACCGCTAGGGGGAGCAGTAGTCGGCTCCACCGAACACACTGGAATTTAGGTCGTGACTCTCGGATAAATCCGAAAGGCACGGGTCCCTTACTAGACCATGAATCGCCAATAATTAATTCGACCGCGTGGGGTAGGGTCATTTGCCAAACTTCAATATACCTAATTACCCACGCGGACAAAGCTACCGGGGAATTCACACCCTCGACGGACCTCGAGCAGAACGAGCTGTTACTGTGCCCGAACCGTGTGTAACCCCGAGCGGAGGTTACCGAGGCCTGTCGGTCCAAATGAACAATTTACTGCCTCGCTATTTCTCAACACACAGCGTGCTAAGCCAATGAAAGAAACACAGAAACGAGCTGGAACATTTAACAGATATTTATTGACAATAGGCAGGGAGACGCAGAGCAGAGTTATCCGAATAAGCAATGCAAATAATGTACAACAAAAAGCACTTAACAATTCTACTTATCAGACAGGCCCACACACAGACACACACACCCCCAAAATAAATGGTGGCCACGGCCTTTATTGATACCCCCAGCTCGGAGGGAAGGTGAGCTGGAGGTAAGATATCTGGCTTGGACCTTCCCGCTTCGTGCGGTTCCTGACGATCTGGCCCTCCTGGTGGGACTCGAACCCGCAACACGATGCTGCTCCAAGCACCAGGTACGGAGGGTAGCGTCGGGTGCTAGCACGCTCCTCCGGCTCGCAAGCAAACATTCACGATGAGAAGACTCTCTCAGCCGCAACCAACGAACCCTCCGACTCTCTCACTCCGTCGCCCCACACGATTATATCTTTGTCTTCACAGGTGGGAGGGATCCGTCTTGTCATTCCCCCATTGGAAAAGCGTGTTGGGCGATCTACTGGCCGTCCGAGATTGGTCGGGGGGAGGTGCTCATGTCTCTGCCCCTCAACCAGGAAGTCGAGCAGCAACATGTTGCCCGGGCTCCCATTGGCCGAGAGGCGGCAGACGTGCTCGCACCCTCCGATTGACTGAGAGGGGTGCCGTGCCCGTATTTGGAGCGAAATCCAAGACGCCGACGTCCAAAGAAACCCCGCCTGGCACATTGGACTCCGCCCACGTACGTTCCGACACGCATGCATGCAATGGCCGATGGTGAGGAAGCGAAGATGGGCGTGGTTGTTGTTGAAGTTGTAAAATACCTCGCTAAAAAATAACCCGTAGCACACATGTAATTCCCATTAGACAGAAGGGCATGGATTCTAACTGTAAACACATACTTATCGAAATAACTAAGCGTACGGACTGCTGTCTGTCTGTGTGCAATATGGCTGCCAGATTCGTAACAATATGGCGGTCCAAAAAGTATATGGCCTTCATTGGAACACGGGGCCAGGGGCAGGCTTGGGCGATTGCTTTGTGATCGCAGATATCTCGTTGAGCTTTCATTTTCTCCCGATAATGACGATAACTGATTTACAAGCTTCTAATGTATTTCATGAAACACTTGGACATTTGTATGTCTTAATATTTGTCACTTTTTACAAGGGTTGTTCATTGTTGACCTGGACTTTTTTATTTGCAGAACATTAGAAAAAAAAAAACCACAATAGTTCATTGCTGCAATTTTGTGCAATTTTATTGTTAGACAGGTAGTGATGTCACCACTGCATAAAGGGTTCTGGATAAAACCAAGATGGTGGCCATTGTAGTTACATGTGTTCCAGAACAGAGGTGTGTCATTCAGTTCCTTGTGAAGGAGAACATTATAGCTTTGGGTTTGATTTCCCACTATAAGAGGTTTTTTTGTTTTTTTTTCCAAGTGTAGTGTCTTTCACATCTTGTTTTCAAATGGTGCAGCAAGTTCAAAATTAACCATGTGCAGTATTGGTGAAGGATCTTGATCATTCTTACATTCAACCAACTGCCGTCATGCAAGCTAATGTTAAACTTGGTGAACAGCTAAATTTGGAGCATCGCCAGATTGCTATATGTGAGGATTACACGTCCGTTTTGGAAATGTGGATATGATCGTTCACTCTCACTGGAAGTTCAGTAAGGCTGGTGCAAAGTACCTACCAAAATACCAAACCTTTGATCAAAAGGCAATTTGTATGGCCATTGAAACAGAGCTTCTTGAATGCCATCAATCAGAGGAAGCTTATTTATCGAAGATTGTGCCATGTGATGTAACCCGAGTCCATCATTTCATGCCAGAGTACAAGCGAGTTGGCATGGAGTGATGATATTGTTACAGCTGTGGAAAATTCGCAATACACCAGAAAGGGTCCTTAGATCAGTTAGGACGCTAAGTTTATGTGCAGATAGGTCCCCACCGTTGTTTAAAGGGAATTTCTTCGTGTTCACCGGGCTGCGACTCTTTGAGAGAGTCGTTTTTCTTTATCTATCGTTATTTTGAGCCACCATTGCAACAAACCTCCACGCAAACAACAAACACCACCAACTATGCCGCAACGCCCACCACGCTCACACCACCCCCACAACATTCACCACCATCTTCGCCACTACGCCCGCTTACGAACGCCATCCTCCGCGGACCACGGTAAGACGGTTTCCGCGTCGGAAATCGTCCGAGAAGGATTGGCAGAACAAAAGCTCTTGTGAAGCCTGTGGGGTTTTTCCCACCTGTGTTCCCCGCGCTTGGTGTGAAGAAAAGGGGGCAGGGCAGCTCGCTGCCGATTGGTGGATGCACGGCGTGAGGCGGTCGGGGTGAGGGAACGCCCCTTTTCGGGAACCTTCTCGAAGGGAGGCGGAGCCGAAAACGGGGAGGAGCGAAGGGCGGAGCCCCGCGCTATATAAGGCGGACCGCACGCGGAGCTCACTCTCTCTCTTGGTGGGCGAGGTCAAGTCCTTTTTTGTCTGGGGCGTCAACATCATCCTCTCTGTCGGGGTCGTACTGGATCTCTTTGCCGTCGAGGTCGAGTTCTCTCTCCCTCCCTCTCGTCTTGGCATTGAGCGACCTGTCGGTGAAGGCGCGGGCCGGTGGCGAGTCCGGGCTACGCCTCGGAGACGCGGACGGGAGGCGCCGCAGGCGGTCTGTGGTGGACCTGCGCGGGCGGACGAGGTGAGTGCCGGAGAGGTTCACCAGCCGCAGAAGGGAGGTTTTCTTTTCTTTGGGCTTTTGTATGTGTGTTTGTGGCGCCAGTCCGTGAAGTAAACTTGTGTAAGTGCCTGTATATTTTATGCTATATTCGGTCGCAACGTCTTTTATTTCTTGCTGTACATATTGCATGACTGCCCTTGCTCGTTTGTGTTATATGTGTAATAAATGTGCTTGTGAAATGTTTCCTGTTCGTTGCGTCCTTCCCCTCTTTTGAAAGTGCCATCTTGAATCGTGGAATGATTGGTAGTGGGTTTTAAACACCCGATAAATAATCTGAACCGTCGAGGTCGGGGATAACAATGCTGGGTTATCCATGTAGCACGGAACGAACCGCTTAAGCGGTTCGTGTCCTAAGCCGACCTGCGGCGTGGTGCAACCCCTTGGTAGGTTACCCACGCGGGTTTTTAGGTATATCGACATTCGGCGATTCACCCTCTTTCGCGCGGGTAGAATGCGGACTGGGTTGTGGTGAGGTTAAACCCCCACCCGTGACTGGCTCCTGGCGGTAGTTCCAGGAGGGTCACGACTGAATTGTCCGTCCGGTGGGTGACGCGGCTGCCATTAGAGGTACGCAGCCAATCGCACGCCAGGCGGGCCAGAATTCGTAACAATATTATTGGTCCCCACCACCAAGAACATTTTTTTCAAGGTTCACATTGGCCAGAGAGCTTATGGCAACTGTTTTTGCACATTAATGGTTTAATTCGTATTGATTTTCTACAGATTAAAAGTACGGAGAAGTTGATGGAATATATTTGTGGAAAAAATCATCCATACAGAGAACTACATTGACTTGTTACACAATTCAGCAAGATAAGCAGCATGCAGACGATGACAAGATATTCCCTCTCAAGGCTCGACTTTAACACATGATAATGCTCACCCTCATATGGTAATTGTGATCCTGACTACTCCAGCAGAGAGGGATTTTTTTTTCTTTGTCGGAGCAAAGCTCATGAAAGAGTAAGATATTAGCATAAGGGTTGGGTAGTGCACGAGATAGGAAGCTTTAGGAAGTTCTGACTCATTCCCCAAAACAGCCCATTCTTGTTTCCCTGTGATTTTCATCACTTCACTCACAAAATATCTGGGTGACATTAAATTTATGAATTATGCAGATGTCGAAAAACATGTCCTGAAATTACTTTGTTCCACCCCAAATATTTCCTGGATATATAGATGGCATCAAAGTGCTACCGCATGTATGAGACGATTCATGTGTATTTGTTGCAAATATAGCAGGGGAATACCTGGAGAAAAAGAAAACTTTCATCAAAGCACCTTTCGATTCTGAACAAAAAGCTACACATCAGCGTTGATCTGCCCTCACGTGAAAGATAAAGGCATGAGGACACTAGTCTGTTGAACCAAAAACAAATTTGAGCCGATGCTTTTTGAGCTTGAGCCATATACAGTACGAGATGTAAGGCTTTGATTTGATGAAAGATCGAGACTCATGGAAGCGCAATCATGTAGTTTAGAGTCGGGGTAACATGGGAAAGCTTTTTCTAACCATTCAATGACTGACTGATATAGATGTTTTGTATTTTCTGGATGTGCTGGAAAGTAAAAATTTTGCGTGCTGATGGAACTCATTGTCACGATTTCAGAAAAAAAAAGTCATGAAACTGTCCGTAAATGTGCAGAAATGAAAATATCCGTAAACAAAAGTTGGTCATTGGAGCTTTGCTCCTGCTCAGAGGGTCGCATGACCAAAGACAATAGCACGTGATGTGTAAAAATACAGGTAAGAAGTGTGCAGTGCAAAGAAGTCGGAAACATTCATTGTTTATGGACGGTGTATTTTTTTATTTTTTGGCTTTCATCTCTTTATTATTGATATCTTCACTTAATTGATCTTATTATTAGTGCTCTATTGTAATGTCAACATGTCACTGATCTCGGGCAGTAATTCTTAACCTGGGGGAAATTTTATTCGAGGACATCACTGATGATAACAATCGGTGATTATTTCCATGGCAAAAATTGATATACAGTATTCAGCTGTGCATGCCCAGCTTTTCATTTTGCTTTAAACGGTGCTGGTGGTTTGTTGTGCTGATATCTTTATAAAGCTTATGTATTTATTATGTCTGCATGTAGGGTGCACCCCAGCATCTGCTTGCAGAATGCACACGTACACACACACACACACGTACACACACACACACACACACACACACACACACACACACACACACACACACACACACACACACACACACACACACACACACACACACACACACACACACGAAGATTGAGAATAAAATGAGTTTCTGTAACAGTTTTATAACTCACTATGAACGTCCTTCTGCCGCTACCCCCACATCGTGCCCCCCCCCCCCACTGTGTTCCATCAATATTTGACATCTCTGTTTTCATATTCCCAATCTCTCCATTCAGGTTACTTTGCAGCTATGCATTGTATGTTTAACCAAAACTTCTTTCACAGGATGTTTCTGATTCCTCTGTGTCTCTCCCTGGCTATTTGTTCTCTGTTACTCTTTGACACGCCACTTCCCCGCTCCGGAGGTGGTGGTGCTGTATATGTCAACAACTATATTACTCTTTGTCCCCTGCCAACACTAACCCTCCAAGCACTCTGAAATACTTCTGACCACATCGTATACCTCTCTGCAACCACCTAATGTTTGTTGGTGTGGTATACCGTCCACCCAATGATGATTACTCCATATACATCTCAATTTCCTCCAATATGGATCAACTCATAACCATCCATCCCAACTCTCTGCTCCTCATCTGAGGAATTTCAATTGTCATCATGCCAGCTGATTGTGAGCTCTGCAACAATCAGCCATGGTGTTGCAGCTGAGGCCTTCTGCGACTGTGAGAGTCTGATGTAATCTTGTAAAGTTACTAACCTGGATTTATACACCTGGGACGTCCTCCCTCCTTGTCTGAGTCATGACAAACTTGCCATCCAATCTTTCCTCTTCCTCTTCTGCTCCTCTTGGCTCTTCTGACCACTTTCTTGTCAAAGATCATACCTCTCTGGCTACTGTAAGGGAGCTACTTCAGTGGCACAGAATATGGCTGTTTGTAGAACCCAATTGGCAGGGATTGTCGTCTGCTCTCTCACAAAAGGATTAGGCTACCATTTCCACAGCACCTGATATTCATTCCACCGAGGAATACTTTCACAAAAGCTTCTCTCATGCCCATGTTCATCCCATCCCTCCTTTGGCTACATATCCTATCCATCCTTTTGGCCCTGGTAGAATGAATACTTCGAGAGGCGATTGCAGTCAAGCAGTTTGCTTATGAAGGGAAAATAAATGCAACGTGGTATAAGGTAAATGTTGTAAGATGTGGTCAGGTGAACTGCAAGGATTATTACATCGGGGAGACATAACAGTCCCTGAAAATGCAGACAAGCCAGCATTGAAGGCCAAGCCCCATGGAATATATTCCGGCTCATTGGTGTATTCTCATTTACAGACCGCTGACCATACCTTCAGCGCAAAAAAAAGTCGTAATATACAGAGAAAGCAGTGGTTCGAGAGCAGATTAAAGGAATCTGTTTGGGAAAGAGTGGAGGCACTGACGCTCAATAAGGAGGTCTCCATTTCTATTAATCCCATGCATGAGATTGGTTGTTTGAGGGTCCTCTTCTGTCAGGTGAGCAGCAAAGGTCACATGACACTGAACAGCACTCGTCACGTGCAATTCGCCACCGACAATCATCACGTGACACTCCCGCACAGCATAGAAGAAGCATGGCCAATCTAACTGAGGTCATTGCCAGCTGTGGCGATTGGGTAATCGGCACAACGTCGCATATTGAGCGAGTTTAATGCCAGTATTTTATTTAATCTCTTATTATCTATTTCCATGCTTTTCACTTGAACATCCACTGGAAGAAGTTCATTCACTTGAACCTTTAGGCCTCACTATCAGCCATGTCCTCTCCTCGGCCAAATACATAGCAAAGCTGGCCTCCAAAGCCAGCTGTAGACTGGATAACCTCTGTTGATCCAAGTCTTTCCTTGGAAAACCAGAGCTACTCGCAGTCTACAAGGCCTTTGTCCATAGCTCAATGGAGTACTGCTCTCCCCTATGGGCTGGTGTCCCAGAATCACATCCGTTTCTCCTGGATTATGTGGCATCGAATGCTCTCAAAATTCTTTGAATCCCTCGCAATCAGGCCAAAGCTTAAGGTCTTTTGCTTTCAAATCACAGGCATTTTGGCGGTGTCTTTATTTTTTTTCTTCATTTTTGCTCCCTCTGCTGTCTCAGTTCTCTAACTCCCCCACCCCCCACCCCCTGGTTAAACTTCCAAATCCAAGCTGACTGTGCACTTCAACTCCTTTGTTTCTTGGCTCTCCCCTCTATGGAATCGCCTTCCAGAGACCGTTCTTTCCCACTCTTCCCTCCAGGAGTTCAAGCTGGAGAAAAGAATGGGAAAATGCCATGCGACCTCATGTATTTGGGAAATACCTTATCCATTATCTTTATTACCCCCATTAACCATTCCTAACCAAACCCTCTTACTTGCTGGCTTCAGTGTTTTCTCCCTTCTTCTCTCTTCCTTTCTTGTTCATTCCCTTGCTGGTTGTGCCCAGTTGTTGCCCTGATACTCCAGTCAGTTCAGCCTTACTCTTCCATGAGCTTGCTCTTGGAGAAAAAGAAAAATAATAATAATATGGAACTCAGACATGAACTGTTTGGCCTGTCACACCTGTGCCCCTCACTCACTTTCTATGTGCTGTCAACTTATTTTCTGTGGTTATTCTCCGAATATAAATGTTTATTGTCAAGAAGAGCACTCCCAGTTTCCCCCACAATTATATGATGCACACATTCTTCCAATTGCCTCCTGGTTACACCCAAAATCCAGGGTGACTGTAAGCCTTCACCTCGTCTCTTTTATCCCTCATTTCTCCACCCTGTGGAACCACCTTCCAGAAGCTGTACTGTCCCACTCTTCCCTCCAAGACTTCAAACATGCATCACACTATGACCATCACATCTCATCCCTCATCCTTCCTCGTCTCTTTTTTTAAAATCTCAATTAATCCAACCTCATCGAACTCTCTTACTTTCAGGTTTCTCCTTCTCATCCTCATTACTCTCTCTCTCTCTCTCTCTCTCTCTCTCTCTCTCTCTCTCTCTCTCTCTCTCTCTCTCTCTCTCTCTCTCTCTCTCTCTCTCTCTCTCTCTCTCTCTCTCTCTCTCTCTCTCTCTCTCTCTCTCTCTCTCTCTCTCTCTCTCTCTCTCTCTCTCTCTCTCTCTCTCTCTCTCTCTCTCTCTCTCTCTCTCTCTCTCTCTCTCTCTCTCTCTCTCTCTCTCTCTCTCTCTCTCTCTCTCTCTCTCTCTCTCTCTCTCTCTCTCTCTCTCTCTCTCTCTCTCTCTCTCTCTCTCTCTCTCTCTCTCTCTCTCTTTCTTCTGTTTTCCTATTTGTGATTGCCCTTGTTTAGTGTGTCCAACTATTTCCTCACTACGACACTGTTAGTTCATTGCCTTTTTACCCTCCACCACGTTGCTTTTCTCTTAGATTTGATCTAAAAATATAAAATTACTCTTTAAAGTCAAAATACGCTGTAACTACTCACGTGTAGTCTTTTGATGTCGGTGAACCTTTCGGGTATTTATCGCTGGCTTTTCCACAAGATATCTTTGACTTAAATTAATCTGTCAAAGCAGAATTCTGACCATTAATTCCACGGATTGTTTGGCATTGTCCTAACTACTACGCTCTTGTAACCTTGTCGATTCAGTTAAGGGCCTGTTTGTTTGAAGCAATCAAAACGAAATACTGAACATTTTGAGAAATGTTATCTACATGGCCAAAGTTCTAACTCGGTTTATGATCACATTTACCTTTTATCCAAGTGTACTCGTTTTACTTGCCTGTTGGTTATTGCTGTCCACATTGTTGAAGCTCTTCTGTCTTCCTGGAGGCACTATTGTCTGAAAGTTTTTGAACGCCTTGATTACTGGAGCTTTACCTTGGTAAACATATAATGGCTGAAGATAAAAATCGGTTTCCCTCGTGTGATGAATCATGTTCAGGGTTGCCCTTGAACTTGTCTATGTTCTCCTTGGAAACAAGTGAAAAATCAATTCATAATTTTTTTTATTTTTCTTGAGAAGTCCATTTTGAAGCTAAAAAAATCATGTTTGTACTACAAATTTAGGGGCTGTTTGTTTGGTTATTCACCAAGCTTTTTGGTTTAAAATTTCTGTTGTTCATCATAGAAGGTTTACACTGTTTTCAGACTGAAATCAAAATTATTTTCAAAACCAAACTGCAATTTTTGTGTTGAAGTTCTTTTGCTCATCTTTTATTTGAAATGCATGGTCAGAGTTGCACCTTTTGTTGAAAGCTGTGCATGGCTGAAACTCCTCAATGACTTGCCTTTAAAATTGGCCACTGCACAAAGACAGCTTTGTCTGGCAAGAGAGTCGTCCGCTTTGCACTGAGCAGGCCTTGTTTGCAGCTTAAAGCGGAAGGTGAGCACAGTGGTGATGGGAAGCCACAAACTTGCTTTCTGCAACAAGTGCTTCAGTTAACTCAGCTTCATTTTGCATCCAGATATTTCACAAGCAATATGTCCTCAACCAAAGTCCTCATTAATCACTAAAAATGGGTGTCAACCTGACATGATCTTGTTCACGCAATGGTGAAATGAAATGAAGAGTATTGGTATGCCAGTAGAACAATGGTACCCTAATTTGGAAGAAGACACTAAACTATGGCTTGACAATATTTAGCTGAGCCTGAAGTTGCAGTCATACAACTTCTCTTTTCAGCATCATTCGCAATATGATGCATCTAAGGTATTGGCGAGCCCGATCACACCTTATTGCAATGCTACCCCAGAATTTTTGTTTATTAGCTCACCTGGAACTTAGTTCCAGGGAGCTTATGGGATGGTACGTCATCTGTCCATCCGTCGGTCCGTTCACAAATACTTGCAACTTCTTCTTTGAAAGTACACATATGATTTCGATGAAATTATACTACATATGCCAAAGTTTGTTCATGGCATTAACAAAATCGGGTCCTAAGGAGGTCTACGGGGGTTGCCCCCCTTAAATAGGTATTTGCTTTCTTCTCCAAAACGACACAATTCCGATGAAACTTGATTGCAACCTTCATCACCCATGATGTACCAAAGTTTGTGCATGGCATAAGAAAAATCAGGGTTTGGGGGGATGTAAGGGGGTGGGGTGTTGCCACCCAAAATATGTGTTTGCTTTGTTCTTCGAAACTACACACACACAATTTCGATGAAACTTGACCACAACCTTAATCACCCATGATGTACAAAAGTTTGTTCATGGCATAAAAAAAAAAATCCAGAGGTGTTTACTTTCCTCACCGTTACATATTTTGTGGGTCATCCATGCTTACCAGTGGTTCCCTGGTTATATTATCCAGACACTACCGGGTGAGCACCCAGGGGTATTGCCCCTATGTTTATATTGTAACAGTCACATGGTCTTCGAAGACCGTCACTCCCCAGCGGGTAGGGGTCAAAACGGTCCCCACGTCCGCCGGTTCATTTGGGCGTGAATCGGTGTTTCAGACACATTATTGCCTAACAAATTAATTAATGATAAATAAACCAACGTTCCCTTAGGACCGCAACGGCTTAAACAACCATGGTCTTATCTCATTCACTCAAGGCACATGCAACAGAGATAGAAGAAGAGACAGAGAGGAAAGGGAAATCTGCTCCACGCGTGATGCTCATGCACACACTGTGGGTCTTTCCTCCAGGTGCGCAGTGGATCAGTCTGTGGCTGGCCCTGCAGCACCTTTTGTGCCTGACCAACCATGATGTAAGCGCACCATGAACCATCGGAACAGCAGACGGGGGCGGATCCTTGAAGCAGGCAGGTACTGAGCTGCAGCAGGGACAGCAACCAACCACTCACAAGAAGAACCCAGAAGCAAGAGAGAGGCACGCAGGGTTTGCATGTTTTTATAATGCCCCACACAGCACATCGCAACCCCCTTCCCCACCCTTTGGCGTGTGCCCTTTGGTGGACGCAGCCTGTAAAATTGGCATAACGTGCCTACAACTTATGGCCAGCGTATGCGGAACGTGTGAGTCATACGCTGACGTACGTCGTAAAGTTTTGAGCATGTTAAAATTTGTCGGCAAGCTCGGCGTACTACGACGTATGCCAGCGTGCTCTTAACGTATACAAAACTTACCCATAACATGTTCGACGTGTGCCAGCGTTTTAGACAAATTTTTCATACGTCGGCATACGCTGGCTAAATCGTCAAGGTGTGACAGCGGCTTAAATGCTGCATTTGTCCCATGTTGGCAATGATGCTAGAAAATGTACTGTGGACATGATTAACTTATGAAAGCTCGCAAGTACTGTAGTTATTAATTCGGGGGTAATTACTTCTGAAGGTGGTTTTACCACTAATTGGGGCTTAACCTCTAGTTGGTGTGTAAGGAGGTGATGTGTTCACCCTTGTCTGTCTGTCTGTCTGTCTGGAAGCAAGATAATCTCAAGTTATGGACGGATTCGGACGAAATTTGGTGGACAGGTTGGGTGTGTGATGAGGACGAAATGATTCGATTTTGGTGAAGATCTGGATTCGGATACTAGAAAAAAAATTTAGATTCCACTGAGTGCTGTTCTCGTTGTAGTTACATTTAATTTGTGCTCCACATTATTCATCTGTCATCTCTAACCCTGACCAATCACTGTAAATGATGAGTAACATGTTTGTTGCCAGCAATTTACAAGTTCCGTGTTAGTTTACAATGTTAAGGCAATGAAAATGAAAACAACTTCTCTTCTGCTGCAAGAACAACAGCTCTGTGGCACAAATCAATGTTGGATGAATGTTGGTTGCTTGTTGATGTAAAAGAGTTGAAAGAAAATGGTTCACGTCAATGTTCAATGATTTTAATACCACTAAATAGGTACCAAAGCCTGGAATGGTGTCTGCTTGGTGCGGTGTTTTGGTGAGCCAGTCATCTTGAAAGCACTTATGCTGCAGTTTTTCAAGGCAGGGTTTCTGTCTAGAGCCAAGTTGTTAATCTTTATGTCATGGTGTGCCAAGCAGAGATGCATCCTGAATGCAAATCTCTCTTCTGAACACAAGGAGAGCATCACATTTTTACATATGACAGTATCATAATGAAGCATAGTGCCCCTTACTGTCTCCGAAAGGTGAGCGTGATTGGACTGTGTAAATACCCTGGATCAACATATGACCAAAGCTGTGGGTAGCACTCATTACTCATTGATTAGATGATGTACATGTTCCATTCAAACCTTATTGTGCATTCTTGGTTCTTAAAAATGGCAATGTTTTATTGGCACTGTCTCTGCCGTACAGACAACATCCTACATGACGAACGGGTATGCGACTCTACCTTGGCAGGTGTACTTGCTTTTTGCATTCTTCCTCTGGTGATGACCACATGTTAGCCATTATTGTCCACCTTGATTCAATGCTGTTTTGCTTGGTGTAGCTGTATGCTTTGATGATTCTATTAAAACCTGAGACATATAGTTTGCCAGAACCAACACGGGTTGAGACTCATGGAAGAGTCGAACAACAGGGGTCAACAGCCAAAGTGGGGTGGTTGGGAAATGGAGAGCAAGAAGTTATAGATACACGACATCACAAGGAGGAATTGTGGATGAACAATGGGAATTGTCTCAGCGGGTTTAGTAAAACTCACTTTAAAATGTAATTGTTGGTAATTGATGCAGGCTTGCTCTCAACATGTAACACTCATTAGCATAAGGGCTTCGATTAATTATGACAGTTGACTTCATAAGCCTTCAGTTATAAACTCAACTTCCTAAATTAAATGCTCATGGTTATAATTATCACATTTAATGCGAATTGGAAGTGACAGTAAAATGGAACATTTGTCACTGCTTCTCATAACTTTTAGGGCCGAATTTACAAAAGACGTTTAAAACTTAGATGATCACCCGTTCAAAGTTAATCACCAATCACTGAAGAGTGATTATCTAATGTGGATCAAAACTTAATGACAAGCGCTAAACAACAAAGGAACTTCTACATGCCAGCGAGGGCATGTTTCAGTGTGTTTAAAGCCTTGACGCAAGCATTGCAAGGATTATAATTGGTAGTTTACACGGGACTGAATATGGATGCGTTTAGGAGTGCTTGGGTGAGCTCAAGAGGAGGCAGAAGATGACAGGAATAGGGCAGTTTGCCGACGTGCATTGAGAATCTTCAAGGATAGATGCAATCCTCTGGAGAAGGATGACAATTGACAATATCAAATTTATTTCGAGTTACAGACTCTTAAAGGAATCATTTCATTGGCTGCTGAATCTAAAAATAACCTGGATCAACCTACGATGAGGAGCAATGCGCTGAATCACCTTCAACAATTAATATTATCCATGGCGCTGCCAGTGCTTTTGCCTTCATCGTCCTCCAGAGATCTCGGAGGTCCCTGGCAGAGGATGTTGGGTGCTCTGGGAAATGGGCCGCCATCCTTTTTGAAATATCTTCCCATGTGAACTGCTTTTTCTTATTTGTACCCGTGTCACTTCTATCTTGGATTGTTCCTTGGTGAACCTTGATTTTCTTCGATTAAACCCGTTCGTTGCTCAAATGAATAATTGTCCCCTCTTTTCTTTTACGACATGTTGCCATCATTGGAACACACAAACTAAAAATTGACGCAAGAAAGGCCAATTGCAGTCATTTCAGTGAATTGGTTGGGTAACCTCTTATGTGGCACACTGAACAAAATTAATTTTTAAAAGGCATTGAATCATAACTTAGGCGTGCACAGCCAATCGGCTGTTTATCTTCCTTTGTCAAATCACCGAACACAATCTAGGTGCTTTCCAAAAACTTCGCAACAATGCGTGTCCACTCTTACGAGAGCCAGAAAACAACATCTGTCCAACCACGTCTTTCAAACTTGTCTCCCGACTCTAAAATCTGGTGGTGCCTTGTTAAGTCCGTTTCTGGAGTATGCTCTCCTTCCATCCCTTCCCTCTCTTCAAATAGCACCACAGCCGACTCTGCTCGTGAGAAGGCTGAATTCCTCAATTCTGTGTTTGCTTCCAAATCTTGCTTTCCCAGCTGCTCGCTCTCGGTAGCCATTCTTCCCTATCGTACCTAACTTCTCTTGGACTCTGTCTTTTGTACCTAAGAAGGTGGAGAAGGTTCTTTTACCCCTTGTTTCTGACCAGAGAGCATCAGTTCACTTATCCTGAAACCCTGCTCTGCTGGTCTTGCACATCATCTCTCTGCCCTTTTCACCCTGTAATTTGCAATAGGTCTCTCTGGACATATCTCATGCTTTTGATAGTTTGGCACCCTGCTTTGCTCTCCAAACTGTCTGCCTATGGCATCCAAGGCCAACCCCACACATAGTTTACTCACTTCCTCCACTCTTGTAGCAAACGTGTGGCACTCGGTGGAATCCTTTCACCTCCTCTGACTGTCAAGGTTGCAGTGCCCCAAGACAGTGTTTGGGGCCCACTCCGATTCCTGATCTTCCTCAATGATCTCTCTGACTCTCAAGAAAATCATTTTTATCTAATTGCTCATGACTCCACCTTGTGCTGTGACATCCCTCTTCCTTCAGGCAGGGAGGCTGTGACCTCTTCCCTCTCATCAGATCTTGAAAAAAATCACAAGCTGATCAAACACTTGGAACAGGTCTTTCAATCCTGACAAATCTCACACTCTCACTATCTCTCTCAGAAAGGCAAATCCCCCCACCCCATCTACTTTCTTAACAATCCTCGAGTCATTCAAACTCCTGGGTCTCACTATCAGCCATGATCTCTCTTGGACAAACCACATTTAAATGTTGGCTTCCAAAGGTAGCTGCCGACTGGACATCCTCCACCGTACAAAGTCCTTCATTGGCACTCCTGAATGCCTATCCATCCACAAGGCCTTCATCCCCAGCTTGATGGAGTCCTGCTTTCTCCCTATGGGCTGTCCCCCATGCCTCACATCTCGCTCAGCTTGACGTGGTGGAAACCAAGGCCTTCAAGATCATTGGAATCTCCTGTGCTGAAACTGAGTCGAAAGACATCATTTCACCATCACAGACAGGTCAGCTCACCTCCACTCATTTGTTCCTCCTTTTTCCAGCCTGTGGAATCAACTTCCACATCCTCCTCAATCTCATTGTTCCCTCCAGGTCTTCACAACAGCTGTTCACCACCATCTCCGATCATCTCCAATCCAAAATCGTGATCTTTTTTTTTTTTTACTCTCATTAACCCCATCCAAATCCTCCTCATTTTCCAGTTTTTCTTCCTTGGAGTTTATTACCTCTGCCACCAGAGGTGAAGGAGGTCATGTTTTTAACCCTTTCTGTCTGTTTGTTTGTCTGTTTGTTTGTGTACAGGATATCTCAAAAAGTTGTGGACGGATCGGGATGAAATTTTGTGGACAGGTTGGGTGTGTGACAAGGATGAACTGATTCGATTTTGGTGAAGATCTGGATCTGACTACTAGAATTTTTAAGTGATTCTTCACCATTGAAAGAAAGGACCAAAAACAATATGTAGTTCGATACCTCAAAATGTTGTGAACGGATTCGGATGAAACTTGGTGTACTCGTTGGATATGTGACAAGGAAGAATTGTTTCAATTTTGGTGAAGATCCACATCCGGATCCGAATCTGATAATTTTTTTCAGTGATTCTTCACCATTGAGAGATCGGGCCTAAAACTATATGGAACACGATATCTCAAAAAGTTGTGGACGGATTCAGACGAAACTTGGTGGACAGGTTGGGTGTGTGGCAAGGAAGAATTGATTCGATTTTGGTGAAGATCTGAATCCGGATCTGGATATGATAATTATTTAATTATTAAAGTGATTCTTCACCATTGAGAGATGGGGCCAAAAACGACATAGTACTGTATAGCATGAAATTTCAAAAATGTATTGGGCCCGATGTGTTCTCGTGGATCAAGCATGACGTGGCGGAGGTATACGCTCTACCGAGTGTCCTAGTTTTCCATGCATTTGTGTTTTGCGTCATCTTTTTGTCTGTTCCGTCCTGATCCGTTCAGTGTGCTCGCTCTTCCATGATTAGCTGTGCGTGTACAATGATATTTACCTTCGCATTCTGCGAAAGGTTATGTTTTGGTCGGCGTGTATTTATTTATTTATTTATTTATTTATTTGTTTGTAATCTTGTGATTCGTATAACTCAAAAAGTGTTAAACCGAATTGCATGAAATTTGGTGGGATGATTGGTTATTAGCCAGGAAGCATTCGATTAGATTTTGGGATCGTTCGGGTCAAAGGTCAAGGTCAAGGTCACGAAAAGGTCAAAATCGTCTTTTTACGATAACACGGTCAATTTTTATTCAATTTGCATGCAACTAACGCCAAAATGTTCAGAATTCAACGCCTCATCTTGTGATATGCAATATGACACAATGACGCCCATACTCTTGTTACCTTCGCATTCTGCGAAAGGTTATGTTTTGGTCTGCGTGTATTTATTTATTTATTTATTTATTTATTTATTTGTAATCTTGTGATTCGTATAACTCAAAGAGTATTAAACCGAATTGCATGAAATTTGGTGGGATGATTGGTTATTAGCCAGGAAGCATTCGATTAGATTTTGGGATCGTTCGGGTCAAAGGTCAAGGTCAAGGTCACGAAAAGGTCAATCGTCTTTTTACGATAACACGGCCAATTTTTATTCAATTTGCATGCAACTAACGCCAAAATGTTCAGAATTCAACGCCTCATCTTGTGATATGCAATATGACACAATGACGCCCATACTCTTGTTACCGGTTAGGGGTCAAAGGTCAGGGGGGTCATGACCTTGAAAAATATGCGGTTTTCGGCATAACTCGGTCAATTCTTATTCGATTTGCATGAAACCAGCATCAAACGAGATTACCTTCTCTTGTTGAAACGTTGTATTCACCGAGCTTGCGAGTGAAGACTCGCCAAAATGACGTGAGTTGATTGTTGTTTAGTCCGTAGCCCCCGAAAGTCGGGTGGGGGGGTCATGACATTATAGATGTGTGGTTTGTGTCGTAAGACCATTCATATGAAACCAGTTCCCCACACTCATACCAAGAACAAAAAAAGTAGTGGCGGCGAAGGTATGCGCTCAATGAGTGCCCGTTATAGTTTTGCAGGCGTTGGTAAGACGCTCACGAAGCACCTTTTGTAAGTTTGCCTCCAAGTGCTCCTATTTTATAACCTGTTCATCCATTACCCTTTTTTATCTGGGTTGCCATTCACTCCCCCACCCCACCCCCATTTTTATCCTTCCTCTTGTTTTGTTGTCACGATTCACCCACACATTGCTTTCCCTGCCCAACCCACTCCCTCCTGCCCCCCAAATCCGTTCCCACCCTGTTGCGTGACTTGAATTTGAGAGCTTTAGCTGTTTTGCCATGGTTGAGACATTTCTGGGCAGGTTCCTCCAACATGCTGCTCACTCCCCTGGGGCGTTTGCTGTATTACTTGACCTATGACAAATATGACCCTCCCATCTGCTTTGTTGGTTGCTGGTTTGGGAAATCACCGCATTTTGTTGCTGTTTGGGATAGACTTTCTGTCATGGCATCAGCTAAAATCACAAGTGTTGGTTTGTCACGTTGTTAGTGTAAACCTTTGTGCTTTGGCCATAGGGACCTTCTTTATTTATTTATTTTACTATTAACTATTTTTGACACACACACACACACACACACACACACACACACACACACACACACACACACACACACACACACCCACACACACACACACACACACACACACACACACACACTTCATGCATTTTTGCTACTTAAAAAAATTAATGTGTTGAAATACTTTCAGGTTGAAGGAGTAAACGCCTTTGCTTTAATAGGGGTTTTTTTTGACCGATTGAGAATGTCCCGCATTTCCGATGAAGCTCCATTTTGTTGATTTTCCACAGAGGGCCTCGGCCAGTTATGCCAGCAACCCCACATCCCGTAACACAATGCCTATGCATTCCTTCAAGGTATCTGCTGCCAGTTGGCTGTCGAGCCATTGTCCCACCATCGCTAAGGGCCTCTGGGCAGTGTGCCCGGGCCTGGCTTCTGAGCATGTTTACGATGAAACAGCACTGCCATTGATTTTCCAGATTTGCCAAGGAGTTCATGCAGTGGCCTCTGCTATTTTTCCCAGCCTGTGTGCGTGCACACTTCATATGTCATCGTGTCTGCAAAGGGTTTTCGTGCTGCTGGAGTTGATGGTTGGGGTGGTGGGGGGGGGAGGTTGTATGTCTATGTCCATGTCCATATGCCTCCTATTTAATTGCTTCCTGTTCCCTCTGGTGCATTTTCCAGTCACTTTTGTCTAGTTCTTAAACTTATGACCCAATGCTAATTATTCCAATATTTCAAAGGAAGCTGGCTTTCCCTTTCATGCATTTTTAACATAAATGAGGCGCATGGAGGAGTATGTGCTTGCTATATACGTGGTGGATTATTCGAAGCCACAGCGTCCTCGGTGCTCATGTTGAAGATGCTGCCTGTGCAGCTGATGATTAACTGCATGTGATGTTTGTGTGTGATGGCGCCGTTAGTACGCTGCTTGATTCTCGGTATTTGAGACCACAACTTTGAACCATAACTTTGTCATATTTTTACAGCGATGGCATGATGCCTGGTGAATCGTAAAACCACTGATGCTTCATTTCATTTGTTTTGCTGAACTACACTAAAACTGAAAATTTAAAGATTTTGGTGATATAATAGTATGGAAAGAAGATGTTTCACTTGTATGTTCAAGGAAGGAAAGCTACCATCCCTTCCCTTAACTGGAAATCATGTATACATGTAGTGTCCAAAACGTGAATCCATCCATACTAGACGAAAACGTTAATCAATTTGAACATCTTTGCTGCCAGCTAAAATATTACAGTATTTAACAGTAGACAATTTGATTATTTAGCATGACCGGGTCGATTGATACACAGAAACTCGGTTGCCTGTGCATAACCTGTGAGTAATTGAAAAGGGGGAAAAACTAGAAGGGTTACTCGGTAGAGCGCATACCTCCCTCCGCCACGTAATGCCTGATCCATGAGAACATATCGGGCCAAATACATTTTTAAAATATCGTGCTATATATCGTTTTTTGAGCCATATCTTTCAATGGTGAAGAATCGCTTAAAAAATTCTAGTAGTCGGATCCGGATCTTCACCAAAATCGAATCAATTCTTCCTCGTCACACATAACAGCAAACCTGTCCACCAAGTTTTGTCCGAATCCGTCCACAACTTTTTGAGATATCTTGTACACAGACAGACAAACAAACGGACAGAAAGGGATGAAAACATAACCTCCTTCACCTTCGGTGGTGGAGGTAATTATATAAACTCCTATCAAACTTCACAATATCATTATTATTACTTATTATTGTGCTGATACTTATTCTGTGACTTTACAATACCGAAAACAAAAGTTTGTTGTGGAAACCTTACTATCATTCATGAACCGGTGTTTGTGTGTTTGTTGATTGCTGGAATCCTTCGGATTTCGGCAATTATGTTGGTCGGTTGTGTGTGTCATTCTATGTGTCTGTCTGTCTGTTTGTGTGTTTGTTTACCCTGCAGCAGCCACACCGTTTCAGCGATCATGACCCAACTGGGTACAGACGTCGGCCATGGTCCAACTTAGACACTTGTCGTTTTTGGTGAATCTAGGTCAAAGGTCAAGGTCAAGGTCACCGAAAAACCGAAATTCTTATTTTCGCATTAACGTCCGCTAAAATGGTCGTATCGACTTCAAACCAAATCCAAAATGTGCATCTTCCAATTCTGCATCCAACCATATGTCTCATTGGGGTGTCACACCAACACCCTTCTTCGCGGTCAGGGGTCGAATGTCAGGGGGGTCAGGTCAAAAATTTTAAATTGCGATAAAAACGTCATTTCGATCCCGATTGACTTCCAACTTGGCATGTGGTATCTTGGTATGAGTGTCCTATTATATACCAAAAAAGATGAAATTTGATTCAGCCACTTCCGGTTACCATGGCAACAAAGTTCAAGTGTTGTAAATTCGTTGATATTGGTTTCATTCCGGGGAGGTTTGATCTCGCGCATGCATAGCTTGTCACTATTTGAAAGTCACAAGGTCAAGGCAAATCTGGTGACCTTGAAAGATCAAACTCCAGGTTTTTGTTTTTTCAGAGATCATGGAGATATGACAAAGTTACTCCGGCAATTCCTTGCTCAACGAGCAATTTCATTTGTTTGTTGCGCTACTCCTACAGTTCTGGGACGATTACATCCACACTTGCTACACAGGATCAGCATGACCCCAATTAGTGTATAGGGATGTTTTTATCTTTGTCGGTGGTCTTGGGAAGAGGGGGGAAGGGGAAAGAGGGGATGCAAATTTTCTATGTAAATGTGTATCGTGTAGCGCCGCCTCCAGGTGTGGAAGTGTATTACAAGTCTCCACCCATTTACAGTACAGTATTCTTGTCCCCACATTTTCCAGTACAGTGAGTTGTTTTGAATTATAACCAGTAGGTATGTTTTTGCTTCATGCACGGAACCCGGGTTATTTATTTTTTTGTCTACACAGAGTTGCCAGTTGCTTATACACCACCCAAATAAAGGTATGCGTCAGAAGAGCATGTTGCATGCTTGAAACAAGATTGCCCGTAGAGCAGGTACTCTGCTAGTAGTAATAATACGAGTATATATACCTTTTGTCTAATTTTGCGAATGCTCGTATTGCTTAAAGTATGACTTGCCATCTGATTTTTTTGCAATGAGCAAAACATTTTCCTCTGTCACCTCGAATATACAATCATGTTTTGTCTCTGGGGTTTTTTTTTTTTAAGCACGACTTTAAACAAAGTTTCTTTAGTCACAATTTGTACTATCCTTTTTAATAACCGTGGTTTTGCACAGAAATTACTTTAAAAACTCGAGAGTTCATAGAACACCTTACCCCATTCAGTCTTGAGAAAAAGGATATGGGAAGGGTCTTTTCAACTCTTCTTCAGGTTTTGCTTTGCATTTCCGAGCACTATCTGTAATAGCTTTGTTCGTGAACTTTGAACAGCAGGTGCAGTGGCAACCTTACGAAGCCGATGGGTCATGCGGAACAGTTTAGAGATGAACATTCTGCTAACTCCTCTCGGAAACTGACGATTTTGGAACGATCTTTGAGAAAAAGATGCACGAAACAAACAGATCTTTTGGATGAAGTTAGGTGTCGTTGCATCACTTGGCACAGCCACTTTGTCTGAATCTCACTGTTATTCTGCCTTCTACTTCTACTTCTACTTCTACTTCTTCTTCTTCTTCATCTGGGTTGTAGTTGCATTTAATTTGTGCTCCACATAATTCATCTGTCATATAACCCTGACCAATCACTGTAAATGATGAATAGCATGCAGGGTTAACGAGGAGGCGTTAGGCAATCTGCGCAACAAATTTGATTGGTCAAGATGGCATAAAATTTTGCCCAAACACTGCTAAACTGAAGGTTTTTGGAAGTGCAAACAAGGCAATTTGGGTTCTTCAGTGTTCAAATATTCAATTCAATTGAAGTATCAAAAAAAAACTCAAAGGATGCTTTTTGACGTCGTGACGATGACGTATATGCCTCCACCTACATTATTACATCATTATACAGACTTGTACCAAGTTTGATTTGAATCCCTGAAACCAGATTCAAAACTGCCAAAATTCTGCCTGATCAGGTTGAAATTTAAAACATATTATGTTCCCCATGACTACGAGATCATAATTGTGACGTTTCGTGTTGATCGATGAAACCGTTTAAAAGAATGAATTTTAAAAAGATATTCGTTCAATCGAATGTGGCTGCCAGATCATGTGACGTATTAATTATTTGTGAACACCCTGGTATTCTCAAGGCTTGGGGAACATGTGGGTGAAGTCCCCTCGATCTGTCAAGCTGTTTTGGAGGATATTTATGAAGGTTTGTATGGCAAAAATTAGGGCTGCTGAACCACGTGACCAATGACGTCATCAATTCTCCCCCCCCCCATACAATTTAGCCTGATATGACCCTCAACATTTTTCATACTAATCAGATAAAGCATTTGATATATGTAATTATGACGTCATAACGAAGCCACCCATGACATCGTCAAAAAATGAAACATTTTCCATGTGGAGTAGTTTACACTTGCCAAGTTTCAATTTTTTCCATGGAGCGGTTTCGGAGATACAGAAGTTCAAAGTTTTTTTTTCCTTTTTTCCAACATGGCTGCCACACCACAAGACCTATGACGTCATAATTATCATTAAAACATTTTAAATGAGTAGTCACACCTATGGTGAAAATTTTGTGTCAATCGGATAAGCGGTTGCGGAGAAAACACAAAATTAGGACAACCTGAAAACATAATGCCTCCAGCGACTTCGTCAGCAGAGGCATAAAAATTTTTTTAAGGTTGTCCAAAAAAAATAAAACAAACCATTTCGTTGGAAGTTTACCATCATTGATGCAGCATCTTTTACACCACCTTATTTAACATGTTAAATTGGTTATTCGTGCCTGTTGTTTGTGTTCTTTATGACATCCCTAAAAACAACAAGTTTCCTGTTTGGGATGATTTTCAATTTTGTTTGACACGCGAACAGATGCAATTGCTTTACTCCTCTATACGCATGTGCACTCAGGACGAGATTCTGTACGGTTTACCAAATTTAGAGCCAAAGTACCTCTAAACTGCAGGTTCATGTTCACATTCATGTTCCGATTCGTGTTCTACAGTGTTCAACATATAAAATTCAATTACAATTGAGTAGTTCCTTGATCATATAAATCGACTAACAGAGTCGACCAATAGCTTAACCCCGCTTTGCCGTCTGTGCGTAAGGGTAAAAATGCAAGTTTTGATGCTCACGGAAGTGGAGAACAACAGGAGTTGTGACAGTGGGGTGAAGGGGAAGCAGGACAAGAACATATGGAAGCATTACAACATGAAAGTCGGAGTAACAGGTGAAAGGGAGACAGGGTCTCAGCAAGTGTCGTAAAACTCAGGTGTATAAATCATAGTATAAGGGAGCAATGGACAGCACATTTGTAATCCTGCCAGGAATAGCTTGAGACAGATTCAGATTGACAGTTTAATATGCGAGATAAAATGGGATAAGTGAATGTGGGTGAGTGTTAAGTTTGGAATTGGTGGCAGGGGGGAGAGGGGGGGTCAGGGTTTGGGTAGAATACATGCAATATGGAGAAGCAGAAAGAAGCAAGACCAGAATAGAGCTGAGTGAAAGACTCCAAGGCCATCTACTTGCCTTTAGCGAACAAGATTCAGACCTTGAGATGCCATGGCCCGAAGGAGTGGGGGGAGGTGAAATGGAAAGCAACAGCATCAGTACACAGAAGGGGGCCATATTGCTTGGTGCTTCATAATGAAGGCTTTGTACACCATTTTAAGCTGTGATTGGCGAATGAAAAACATGACCATGTGAAGAATTTCAAGATGGCAGCCAACTTTGGAGGTCAGCTTGGAGACACGATTTGACCGGAAGAAAGGTTGTAGTTGATGGTTGTAGTTGATGGTCCATGATGTCCAGAGGTTGTTCTTCTTCCACAGCCTGACCACAGAAATATACTGGGTAATTTTGACACTCTTAGTGGGTGTGGTCATCTACAAAGAGATGTGTTGTTGCTGTAGGGTTTTTTTTTTTAAGTGGTGGTTTTTATTAATGTACACTAGACCAGGATTGTTCCCAGAATGCTACCTTAAATACACTGGCCTCTTGAGGTAGAACATTGGAGAGAACACATTCTGAAGTACCACACTGTGTGCAATTGCACTGTAAATCTGATAACCGTTGCAGGAAGGGACCTCTGGATACCATTAGCTGATAGTTTAGAAAGAAGGGTTGGGTGCAACGCAAAATCAAATTCTCAAAAGATGTTGCTGTTCTCCAAGATTAAGAGAAACCCATCCATTTTTGACATTGAAGCAGAAACATGTCCACTATTCCATGGTGAAATGACCTGGACAGGACCCAAACTCACAATTGGAGACCAGAGAGTTGGAGATTTATTGAGGTATGCTGCAATGATCAATGCCATTACTTTGCTTATGATGGGGAGAAGGATGACTGGATTAACATTGAGAGGGTCAGTTTTGGGACCATTCTTATGAATCAGTGTACCATTGGTGACTGCATGATGCAGGCAGGCGACTCCTCGGTGAATAACTTGGAAAAGAGCAGAGAAAGAGTAGAAAGCAGATGAACATTTATTGACTATGAATGCAGTGATATCATCAGGTAGAGTGGTTAGAAATTCTCTATCTTTATTTTCAGTGGTTTGGCGTCGGATTGAGCGACGTCGGATTGGGTGAGTGGAGGGGAAGGTTGGGGGTGAACAAAAATTTATGGATAAGAATGGTACAGGTCGAGATGGATTTTGGACCATGAACTTTTCTCCAAATACAGGATTAAGGCAAACATGAGCAGTAAATATCATGATCCTGCACATCAAAAGTGAATGAACAAATATGTACTTGTTCCACAAACTTTGCCACAGCCACCAAGGTTTTGTGGACGGTGAGAAACCTGTGAGTTCAAACCTCAGATAGGCCTGATGTTGAGATATGGCTTGTCTCAGGCTAAAAATGATTTGGTTTGCAAGCTTTGCGAAACTGCATTTGTGATGCAGACTCCCATCGGTGGTTGTAACAAGAGCAGGCTATTGGGTATGATAGCGGGGGGGATGAAGGTATGAATTGAGATAGATATATAGATATATATATATATATATATATATATATATATATATATATATATATATATATATATATATATATATATTGTTATGAAAATGACCCTTTTATGGGTTAATGCATGTTTATATTTGTTGTATCTTATTACCCCAATTAACGCTGTCAGGTTCGGTTGTTTAAATTAGTCCCTTACATTCTGCCAAATGCCACTGACTAGCAGCCCATGGTAATGGTCATGGAAGCCTCTTGTCCATGTGACATCGGGGAGCTTGAAAGCTGGATACTGATTACGCCAGTGAGACCACGTGCTGTCGTTGAGTCTGTCACATGAGGTCTCGTCGGCCAACAAGTGCGAGCTATTGAAAGTGCCCAATGGGGTGCTGACATGAACAGGGAGTGTGATGTCACATGGACGAGTTTGAACATCGGCTCCAGCGATCAAAGTGAAGAGTTTAGGCCACGGGTTTGATCACGTACAGTCACAGCGGGACATACTTCGCGTTCAGTTGTGCCCTGAGACCCCAACTCAGTGCGGGAGCCCATAGCCGAGTTGTGGAACACTGCACACGGAAGTGACATTGTCCGGGTCCTGAAAACCACGGGTTGCACTTCAAACAACCAAGCCGGAGCCACCAACCTCACAGCCCACTGTACATGAGGAGGAAGCAGTCTGCTTGTCCCACACAACTTTAGCCTATGGCAGCCCTGGGATAAGCGAAGGTGTTTACCCCATCCACCTCCCATCCTCTTCTTATGCAGTGATCTTGTCCTTTGTGTTGTCCTGCTCTTCTCCAATGTGCATGCATGTTGTTAAGTATAGAATAAGATCGGCATCATTCCATATTTGGTCTTATTTAATGGCGTGTTTGTGCTGTTCAGGTTTCCTTGCTTTTGTGTCCCCTGCCAATTTTATTAACCTCCGCCATCGAAGATGGATGGAGGTAACTGTTTTCACCCCTTTCTGTTTGTTTGTTTGTTTGTTTGTGAACAGTATTACGGAAAAACTCCTCGACGGATTTCGACGAAACTTGGTGGGGGGGGTTAGGTCTGGTCCAAGGATCATGCCATTAGATTTTGGACTTGGTCCAAAATCCAATATGGTCACTATGGCGGCCAATTTGAAAAAATATTTGAATTTTTTTTTTTTGCATTTTTACATGTTTTAAGTGATTTCCAACCCCCCCCCCCCAAAAAAAAATTTAGAGAAAAAAAAATTGCAAATTTTTTTCAACAAAATTTTGATTTTTTTTTTTGCATTTCTACATGTTATAAGTGATTTCCAACAAAAAACATGCCAAAATTATAATTGCGGCTGATTTTGGAACTTCAGGTGGATATACCCATGTAAAATCAATTTCTGTCTCAAGGAATCTAGTTATGACGAATGAATTGAGTATGTAAAAGTTAAAAGTAAAAGGGAAAGTTGCAAACTATAACTCTGTGAGCACTGTTGATGTCAAATTGAATGAATAGGATATCGGGTTCACTTGAGTGACCAAGCAGTATTGGCGGCGGAGGTTTTGCACTCTACCGAGTGCTCCCCCTCTAGTTAATATATTGTTTTGCAAAGTGATAAGCATGTTAAATTATTAGTGCATAAATTACATTTAATAACCATAACTCTGACTCACTGTTTGTACATTTCCCCTCATGCTCAGGCTATCGCTATGGATCATTCACTCCGCCATGACAGGGTTTCAGTGCTTCGGGTCCCAGCGCTAGTCGTGTGTGTGTGTGTGTGTGTGTGTGTGTGTGTGTGTGTGTGTGTGTGTGTGTGTGTGTGTGTGTGTGTGTGTGTGTGTGTGTGTGTGTGTGTGTGTGTGTGTGTGTGTGTGTGTGTGTGTGTGTGTGTGTGTTGAGAAATACCGTATATCCTAGGTACTTTAAACATAGAGATATCAGACCGGTTGGAGGAAAATATGAAGGACTGCAGGCAAGACCAAACTGCGAGTCATGACAGCACCTTGGTAGTTCCCTGAAAGGCCACCAGAGAGGGAACCACGACAACGAGGACATGATCTAAGGAGCCTGGAGAGCTGAGGAAGAGCAGGAATGTTTACCAAGGGAAGCTGGACAGTATTAAATCGACCAAAATTTGGGAGACAGGAGAGGGAAATGTGGATGAGAAATCAAAGAGATTGGGTGAAGGCTGATCTTGCAACAAAAAAACGAGAACGGCACTCGGTCAAGCACATACCTCCGCCAGACTGAACAGTTTATGTTTTGTATCCGCTGATGGGCTGGATCTGGATCTGGACCTGAACCAACTTGTCATCTAGTTTTGTCATAGCTCGTCCACAACTTTTTGAGATATCATGCTGTATATTATTTTTATACCTATCTCTCAATGGTGAAGAATCACTTTAAAATTATCTGATCCAGACCTTCACCAAAATCTAATCATTTCGTCCTTGTCACACACCCAACTTCTCCACCAAATTTTGTCCAAATCTGTCCACAACTTTTTGAGATATCTTGTTCACAGACAGATATTCATACAAACAGACAGACAGGGTTGAAAACATAACCTCCATCCACCTTCGATGACTGGTGAGAACCTCTGCAGTACCATGGACAGTGATATCAGGATTGTTGCAATTTTCCACACCTGGAAGTTGCCACAAATTGGGGAAAAATCGAGTTTGGGTGGAAAGAAAGCAGTCTATTTTAAATCATTTTTATCCTTTTTGTCTCGTTTAAATTAATTTTATTTTGAATCATTAATCTTGATAGGTCGAGTGCATTCAACTGCGATTTTCTATTTTTCAACTGCCATTTAACAAACTAACTGACAAATTTGCTTTTGCTTCGCTTACCTTTCTCACTTTCTTGCTTCGTCACCAGTTTGTTCTCCAATTTTGGAAATTTTCCTTTCCTGTTTGGCTTTGTCTCATCTGCTGGTGTGCTGGTGTTGGTGGTTGTTGTTTACTTTGTTTTGTTTATTTCATTCGCATGGAGTTTAACCTTGCTGTTTTTAAACTTTAAACACAGTCTGAATGTACATGGTCTCACCTGAATCAATTGGGTCTTCTAATGTTGTGAAGGAGTGATAAGACCTTAAGGGTTCCTGGTCAAGAATTACCTGTATTTGTATTATATACTGAAATAGGTTTTCAGCAAATCCACTGAAATTTTAATTTAAAACTAGAACTGCCACTTTATAACTGCTGGCAGTGATGACCGGGTACCCAGTCCGTCCGCCTTTGACACAACTGATACAACATGAGACTTAAATCATAGTCGCAAAGTTTCGCATTTATCGGATAAG
Organism: Eptatretus burgeri; assembly: GCF_056783735.1. Classification (NCBI taxonomy): domain Eukaryota; kingdom Metazoa; phylum Chordata; class Myxini; order Myxiniformes; family Myxinidae; genus Eptatretus; species Eptatretus burgeri. The sequence continues at coordinate 63,010,610 of NC_140965.1, forward strand.
CGGTGCCAGAGAAAACATTATTTAATGGTGATACAAACACAGGCCTGCTTCGAGAGGGCGCGGAACAGACGAGTTACGAACCGGGCAGCACAAAGCGTTCAATTTCCTTATTACTGGCGAACAGATTCAAATAATTAAATAATTCTGGCTGCCAAACCGCGTGACCGATCAGGTTGAAATTTTAAAAGTTTGTTTCGCATGTCGGCTAAATTACAAATCTGAAGTTTCGTATATATAGAAGCAGCGGTTACAGAGTAAACATTAATTAATATTTATCCTTCAATCCAAGATGGCGGCCAAACCATGTGACTTGTGATGTCATAATTTTCACCACATGTGCAAACACGATCGAAGACGATAAGTGCAAATTTTCGCTTCGCTAGGTTAAGCAGTTCCAGAGAAAACATTATTTAATATTTTTCTTAAAACCAACATGGCTGCCAAACCCTGGGCCCGATCCCGTTGAAATTTCAAACCCTCATTCCGCATGAGTGTTCCACCATAAAGGTGATGTTTCACATTTATTGATGCAGTATTTCCAGAGTAAACATTAATTAATATTTTCCTTCAATCCACTATGGCTGTCAAACGTTGCGTCGTACCTCAAAAGGGGGTGAGAACTTTTTATTCATCATGGAGAGGCGGTCATAGTGGTGGAGTTTCGCCTGGATCTGTTCAGTCGTTTCAGAGAAAGACGTTTTAAGATATTATTTTTCAATCCAAGATGGCTGACGAACCATGTGACCTATGACATCACAAATTTACATTCTGCTTCCAACTGGGTATTGGAACACGTTTGTGAAGTTTTGTGTTAATCGGTAAAGGTGCGTTTTTCTATCCAAGATGGCCACCAAACCATGTGACGTGTGACATCATAATTTTTACCACGCGTGCACACACGAGGTAGATGATAATTGCAAACTTTCGATTCATTAGGTTAAGCGGTTCCAGAGAAAACATTATTTAATATTTTTCTTAAATCCAACATGGCGGCCAAACCGTGTGACTTATCAATTCGAAATTAACAAACTTATATCGCCTACGCGTCCCAAATATAGTTCTGAAATTTGCCCTTCATCCGACCAGTGCTTCTGGAGAAGATGTTTGAAGGTTTTAGGGTTTTTTCAAGATGGCCGCCAAACCATGTGACCGATCAAGAAGAAATTAACTTGAGAAAGGACCTCATGGGGAATATATGTGTGCAGTTTCGTCCTCATCTGTCTTGCCCTTCTGGAGAAGAAGATTTTTTTTAATTTATTCATTTTCAATCCAAGATGGCTACCGAACCTTGTGACCTATGATATTGTTGTGGTTACCAAATTCGCAAACCACCATTCAGGTCCCTTAGGTGAGGTATCTCGGTAAGTATATGTGTAGTTAGGCCCAAACCCGTTGTCTAGTGGGAATACATGTCATTTATGCGTGCTGCGACTCTTCAGGATAGCCGTTTTTCTTTTGCTATCTTTATTTTGGACCAACCGCCATGATTACCACCACAACCACAACATCAACCACCAACCACAACGCCGCTTCACCACAACCGCCACGACCTTCCCGTCACACCTCGCAACCGTCGCATCGCCACCGTTCTTGCCCCGCTGTGGGTACCGGTGTTGGACTCGTGCAGGGCGCGCGCCGAACAGCGTGTACAAAATCACGGATTTTGTGCTTCAAAAACGGATCAAAAACGACACACGCCCACTTTTTGCCGTCCAATCGGTGAGCGAGGGGCGAATTGGCCCCGCCCCCAGGGCGATCGATATATGCAAATTTATGGATCAAAAAGCCTTCACACCCACTTTTTCTCGGGCCAATGGGGAGCGAGGTGAAAGGTCGAAGGGAGGGGGTCAAAGATGAGAGGGCGAAGCTACGGGGCTGATAAAAGGACCGTGTTCGTCAGTCCAGGGAGTCGAGAGGCGGAGAGTAGGAGAGTCCAGAGGCGGAGAGTAGGAGAGTCCAGAGGCGGAGAGTAGGAGAGTAGGAGAGTCGGGAACAGAGAGTTAAGACTTCGCGGGCGGTGGAGTTAGCAAGAAGGAGCTGGTCGGCGTCGTGTGTTGGAGTCGGAGCGGAGGGGACGGAGCTGTGGAGAGGCGGCGAGGGCAGACGAGGGGGTGCTCGCGTCGTGCAGGGAGCTGCACCCCAGGGAGGCCGACAGCGCGACCTGGCCGAGGTGGAGACGCTCGTCGCGGGATAATAAAAATCCTCTATACCCCGAGCATCAGCAACCCCCTCCTGTTTCCCCCCGCGCTGAGATAGTGCGACCAAGGGGGCCCCTTTCCCACCCCCTACCAGACACTGTCCGCGAGGCCCGCGGAGTTGAGGCACCATCGCCGCTCCGCGTCTCATCACCAGACGGGTAGGCCGACCCGGTCTCGGCCTCAGGCCCGCCTCATCCTTGAGGGTATTCTTTCCTTGGTTTTGGGTATGTGTTGTCGGCGCCGTCTGTGAAGTAAAATTGTATAAGTGTTGCCGTGTGCTCGTGTAATCGGTATTAGATCTGCATTGTCGCATTTGCTTTTTGTGTAAATTGAATTGTGTTTGTCTTTTCTGTGTGCTTTTGGTGGAATTGAATATGTGTGCTTCCCGTGTGCCGCGAATAAATGTGTTTTGTATTGAACTGTTCTCCCGCTTCGCTTCGTCTTTTCCTCTATTGAATCCCCATCTTGCTTCACGTAAAGGGTTGGTAGTGGGCTGAATACGCCCGATAATTAATCGAACCGTCGAGGTCGACGATAACACCGCTCGGTTATTCTGATAGTACGGAACGGGTCGCTTAAGTGGCCCGTGTCCGAAGTCGACCTGCGGCGAGGTGCGATCGCCCGGTCTACCCTCCGCGTGGGTACTTAGGTAGGTCGAATTTGGCGAGCAACCCTATCCCACGCGGGGGCTGATTGGCTCGATCGCGGTGAGACCGAAAGGTCCACCCGTGACTGGTTCCCGGCGTTAGTCCGAGAGGGTCACGACTGGATTGTCCGTCCGGTGGGCGACGTGCCGCGATTCGAGTTACGTGGCCGTCAGCACGCCGGCGGGCGCGAAATCCGCAACAATATCATAAATTTAAATTCTGCTTTCCATCGTCGACCCGAACAAGTGTGTGAAGTTTCATGTAAATCGGATAAAGTATATTTTTCTATCCAAGATGGTCGCCAAACCATGTGACTTCTGAGGTAAAAATTTTTTACCATGTATGCAGACTTGAGCGAGGAAGGCACTTGCAAATTTTTGCTTTGATGGCTTATGAAATACCAGAGAAAACATTATTTAATATTTTTCTTAAATCCAACATGGCGGCCAAACCATGTGACCTATCACTTTGAAATTAACAAACTTACATCGCATACATGTCACGAATATAGTTCTGAAATCTCGCCTTCATTGGACCAGCGCTTCTGGAGAAGATGTGTGAAGGTTTTAGGGTTTTTTCAAGATGGCCGCCAAACCATGTGACGTATCAACAACAAATTAACAAACTTGAAAGAGGACCTCAGGGAGAATGTGCATGTAAAGTTTCGCCTCAATCTGCACAGCCGTTCTGGAGAAGAAGATTTTTTTTTAAAAAACACTAAAAAACAAGATGGCGGCCGAATTACGTCACTGATGACGTCAAAATATTTTTTTCCTACGATGAATTTTTGTGTAGATGACGCTCAAGAAATTTCAAATTTTTGCCATGTGGCGTTCTACTTGACGAATTTTTACTGGGATACCTCTTCACTGATGACGTCACGAAAAATCGCACGTATTCCCGAGAGGGAGCTTGTTAAAATGTATCAAGCGAAATTTTTTTTCCCGAGAAGGTTTCCGAGATACAGAGGTCCAAAGTTTATCTGTTTTTTCAAGATGGCGCCCGTATCACGTGACCTATGACGTCACAATTATCAATTATGTATGCTATCAAAAAAGATACATATTTGGTGAAAAATTTGTGTCGATTGGTCTTACCATTTCTGAGAAAATGGCATTTAAAGCGAAAAAATTTGGAAATTTTGCAAATTTACGGCAGAAGAAAAATAATAATAATGCGTAATAATAATAAACAGAAGAAAAACAATAGGGTACCCTGTACTCACAGGGTACCCTAATAATCCTGAAATCGGAATTTATGTAACGCGTGTTAATTCAGTTCTACAGACTCCGTTTTCAACGAATGCTGAATGTACGAGCGTGATCTGCGGAGGTCTTTTTGTAACTAGCTTTGTGAAATTTTATACAACTGACCCTAATGAGGGTGTAAAGTAATAGGAACTGTTATACAGCCCACCCTTTTGATGAGCATTTTATTGTCGAAGATACTGGTGGTAAAAAGGTATCGATGTCTACTTTTACATACGTGCAAATCCTCTTGGCGTCATGTCATGCTTATGTTTCTTTTATTGACAAAAGAGTGGTTGGAATGAATCATGTCGATCCAGCAAAACACGTCGACTTGCGAAACTTAATCTCTTTGGGCGTTGGCCTTATGGCAAAACCATGGGAAATGTCCGTAGGGAATAAGGTGCACATCAAAATCTTTTATTTGGGTGGCTAGATTTTCCATTTCTTTGTTGCTCATCTCCTTGAAGTTGTGACCATGAGCGTTCATGGTTTGTGACGTGCCAGAATCCGTTTTTCATCTTCCATCGGTGATTACATGTTAACGCTGTCGGTATATTCGTCGATACAGAATCAGCTCCAATCTGTATTTTTAATCCATCCAGCTTAATGAAAAGACTATTGGGGATTGTTTGAGAATGGTTCTGGATGGAGGTTGTTGCATGGTGTGAGACTTGTACGTGGAAGTCACCGCGTGTGGCGTGGAAGATGAACATGCAGGCAGTGAGCAGAATTTAGCTTGGCCGTACGCCTTGCAAAATGACCGAAGCACCCTGGTGATGTGGCACTCGCAAATCATATTCGGGTGTTCAGCCAAGCACTATTGCCATGCTTATGTAATCCTTAAACTTTTAGTTAACCTTGATCCTGATCCTGCAAAAGGTGTACAAAGCTATTTTTAAAAATACTGTACCAGCTGCTGCAAGTTCTCAACAGGATGCAAGTTATTTTTTCCCCATTAATGATACCTGCATTCCAAAAGATGGTGTTTGTGGGGAGGGGGAATAACTATTCGCATCGTTTGCACAAGTCGGAGAAGTATTTTTGTTTGTGTGTGTGTGTGTGTTTTTAATGTGTGTGCATGCGTGTGCTCGACAGTCCAGCCCAGTGCTTGCCCACTTGCCCTAACCCTAACCCTAACAGCTCGGTCATCACCATTCTATATTTCAGACCTTTGAATGTATGATATCATCTCACAATGCATTTTAGCCACACAAGATGCACTTATGTGATGCCTGCTGGAGTTTTGTTCTGCTGCCCACTTCACCATTTCGACCTTGCAAAGGCCTCCACACATTTTTTTTCACAAGGCATCTTGAACCAGTCTCCATGTGAGCACAAGGGAAATTATATATATATATATATATATATATATATATATATATATATATATATATATATATATATATATATATATATATATATATATACATGAATGTGCTCTTTTTGCTGGGATGTCATGTCTGTGATGTCATTACGGAGTTAAACCTTGCACTAGACTGTGCCGCCACAGATGTATACATCATCCAGTCCAGCACTGAACCTGTCCCAGCGTTTTGCTGACGGTAGTTTAGCACCATAATCAAAATAAAGACCAATTACTGCACCGTAGTCCCAAGTAATCCATATATCTGATTTAATCTGACTATCAGACGTTTGTAGGCGACGGGTTGAATGCCAGGCACCAGGCGTCCGGGTGACAGATTTAGCAAGATGGCGGCGTAGTAAGATGGCGTAATGTCTGGGACGTCATTACTGCGTTGTGTCCAGTGATAGGCTCGGCCCTTGTGGTGGTAAGCCTTAGGTGGCCCGTTACTTTTACGAAAAAAAATTAAAACGACATAACGTCTGATCCCTGTGAACATAAAACAAATTGATATTGTTTTTTGGTGAATGAGCAAGTGTGTGTATTACTAAAATGAACGCTGGGTTGTGGCAGTAAACAAAATGTTTCTGGAATAAATAAAATTGACTCTCAGTAAATTGTATTACTGTACTGTAACATGTACAAGTTATGTTATTCCACTGTAACATTGTTATAGCCACGAGACCGGTCCAGAAATGACCAAATTGTGTGGGCCATCAACGGGCCATGTCTGCCAGCCAAGTTTATGCCCCAAACCAGGGTTAGGGTTACAGGCCTTGAGTCCCGATACCTCGTCAAAGGGCACAAAGCTGATTGAGGGTTATGTGCTCACATGGTGCACCACTCGGCTGGTTATGACGCACTGTACATTACTTTACAAGGCGTGAGTTGCTTTTATCCAATTATGCCCCTTGAGGGCGCCGATCATGAAAACTCAACCACTCGTACAGCAAGAATGGAGGCCAGGCAGGAGTAACAACAGTTCATGGATTGTCATTAAAATAAAAAAACCACAGCAAATCATCACGAAGCATCACACAATAAACAATAGACAATATTCTCCAAAATTACCCACAACGCGATCCCAAGCGATGCAGATATTTTCACAGTTCTTATCTTGGGCCCCTTTACGCTCTCGACAAGAACACAGTACGGGGAATACAAATAACAAACAATACCGAGTGGTCGATTTCAAACCCAGAGGCAAGCTATGCAGAAGTCCAGACTCAGAGTTTTCGGCAACTGTTTGGTGCAAACCGCCATACAAAAAAAAAACTCAAGCTCCATATTGTGTCTCTCTCTCAAATCCCTCGTTACTTTAGGGAAATAAATGTTCACAGATTTGGCACACTCAGCGACTCTTCCTGCCGATCTCAGGCGCTCTCCTCCAACGTTATTTTCCTCTCTCGGCTTTTATGTCTCTCTCAAAAGCAGCTGTGTCCCAACTGTGCCTTTCTGCGTAAGGTGCATCGCTAACAGACCTCCAAATCACTCCCTGTCTTTCTCGGCAGCCGTTCATGGAACCACACGTGAGATCAACTCGTAAGACCTGTGCCAGGCCGTGCCAGCCCCTTGCGGCGAGGCCAGCCATAGACTTTCCCATTGCAGATCAGTCCTTGCGGTGTGGCTGGCTAATTCAATGCAGATTCGCCACTCCTACACATTCTCATGACGAGTTGTTAAGCTCTCATGTGTGTTTTGTAAAGACATGTGTAAACATACAGTGCAGCTGGAGGTTTGAATCGGTAAGGAAAACAAACATGCCACTGTGCATATGTGCAACACATGTAAATGCACAAATAGTACGTCACGCTTATCTAAACAAATGCTAAGAAATAACTGTCGTTCTACGAAACGGCTTTATTAACCTTTAAAGGTCATTCTCACAACAATGCAAGTTACATTGTTCACCTACCGGAAGGGAAGCGACGGTTAAACGCACGTTTCATTAAATTTGCCCACTGTGTTTGCTGTTTTCCTGATCTCGTATATCCTACCTCGATATGTGATTACGACTGTATGACAATTGGAGAGTGAATAGCCATATTAAGTGATTTTGTTTTACCTCTTTTTGTGCTGTTCTTTGTGTTCTGTGACCACAGCAAGGGTTGTTAAAAAACAAAAACAAAAAACTACAGTTTATTCTGTTGTGAAATTGTTACGTGATGCATATTTTATTCCAAGCATCAGTTGTTGGGGTATACAACGGGTGCAGGGGCTCCCTTTTTATTCAATTTGACATTTTAGTTTGAGTGTCACTCAAAATCTATACATACCTCATCTAACAACGAATGGCACAACAGTGCTCTGTCTCAAAATATACAAACATTCCTCATCATGAATCTGAACATGTTTTGCATGTTGAACATTCCGAGAAGCTCAAAGGTGATGTGTCATTTCTGCATAACTCCCACAGCAAGGTTCAGGGAAAGCCTCCTGGTTTGCACTGTGTTTTTCAATTTCTGCATGCATTGCCACATCATGGAAATATAATAGCTTGAAAGCAATTAAAGTGACATCTAATCAATTACCAGGTTGGAATGACTTGCTGCACTTACATTTTTGTTTGCCCTTTGACGAGATGATTTGTTGGTGCTTCCGTCATCGTTGCAAAAATTAATGTCGTCAAATTCGAGCATTCCTGTTTTGTCTTTTTGATTTGCCATTCTTTACCGGTTTGCATGTGTCGTCACTGTTGTCGGGTCCTCCAGACGACATTGGTTACTGGAATAATGGTGGTTTACACATGCCCCTTTTTTTGTCACACGGTTTACGTGTGTGAGTGGGCGTGTGCATGCGTGCTCCTCTTGACTAACCTTCATGGATTGTCATCCTTATAACTGTGAAATATCTTGGGGGTGAGGATCAGAGACAAACATTTTTTGTCGATCAGAAGTTCTCAAGGGACTGCTAGAATCTCATTCAGAATGTTAATAGTTGATGACTTCAGTTTGGGTACACTATGCTTGTTCATTGATACATATTTGCTTGACAGCATCTGATGAAGTTATGCCATTGGCATAACACAGTGGTGGCAGTTGGGTTTTTTTGAAGGTCCCCCACCTGTCGGCACGCTTATTGAAACGCTGCATTTGAGATTTGTTTCCACATTTTATAATTGAAATATCCAAACATGCAATTGTCTTGTCTTTTTGTATGATTTCATGTTTGCGGGTTCTTTTTTAATGCCAGAGAAACACGCCGCTATTTGATTGCGTTCCAAGGCAGATGTAATCGTCACGTCGCGCGTGTTGGTGACAAATTTTAATTTGGTACATCAAGCTGTTGCTTTGTCATCAAATTGCATAACTAACCAATGTTGCCTCCAGACCTGCCCACTTCCATTTTGTGAGTTCTGTTAACGCGTAACCTGGGCTGCATTCCCTGAACAGTTCGTGCGTTTTAGCGATTTAGTTGTTTGTGCAGCCATTGGTTTTGTTTTTGAGCTGAAGACACGCCCTGGAGAACCTTGTGTAATAAGGCGTTCTTGCCTTGTGACGTTCTTGCCTGTTATGTTCGGCGTAACAATGGTGCTACTGTAAATACTCCTGCGTAGGGTGTAAAAAAATGCCCCTGAAGGTGTGTGTTCATCATGGCAGGCAATTGCAATTCGACACCACTTTCCATAAATAGTTTGAATTTGGATTTATTTATTTTTTGGACGTGCTGCTATTTATTTGGATTTTTTGGGGGGGGGGAGGGGATTATTTATTTGGATTAAGATTTGTTTGTATTTGCTCCGACTCAAATGTGTTGACATAAGAAGTAAGAACTAGAACAATTATATTCTCGCTTGCCATTTTCCACTAAATATAGTCTGGGTCATAACAAGTAAGCTGTTGAGGACCCTTGTTGATAATGACAATACAACCTTATAATGTCTCTTGCCAAGTGGATCTCAGTGATGTGCAGTCAAAAAAGAGGGTGAGTGGAAAGGTTTACCTCTTTTCTATACGTTTCAGTCAGTAACATGACTTCTGTTTAAATCAAATTATGAAACGTATCTATGGCTGGAAACTTCGTATTAAAGGCTAACATCTGTGACAATATTCGGTGGACCAGGAATTCAATCCTTCATGGTTGGGAGGAAATTTTTTTTTTAGACTCTGCTTCATGCTGTGAAAGCTCCTGTGCATGCGTTGGTAAATCATGTTCAGCATCACTTTTTTTTTTAATGACCATGCAGCCTTTGTTATCCCAAAGCCAACATGAGACATGACCAACCAGGAACTGCGGTGGTGCACATTTATGGTTCGTCGTATTATTCTGAACAGGTAGCAAGTTGAGGTTTTGTTTTACCTGTGTGCTTCTCTTGGTGACGGTATTACACGTTGGATTTGGCGGTTGTCCAACTCATCACCAAAGTGGCAGGTTTGAGCATCTGACAAGAATGAACCGTAAATGTTTCATGATGAGCTATGAAAGTCCAACCACCTGTCCATGTTGGCACATTATTTTGCCACTGCCAATACGTACTGATTGGAGGGATAGAGTGGCATGGGGGGAAGACTGCAGAAAATGTGTTGAAGAAACAGTGCACATGGAACCCAGAAGCAAAATGGAGAAGACCTGTGTGAGCAGAGCCCCGTCGTTTCCGAAGTTTGTAACCGATTGTTTACCTGCGTCTTTAACATGAGTTAGTAATATGTTTGTACAGTGTTGCCAAATGTTGGTTTTGTTGCAACATCTTTTCAGATTTTTGGGTTGAAAATATCGTTTATTCATTTACCTTGTGTAATTGAAGATCAGCTTGGCCTGGTTTGTATCCCCATTTGCTCACGTCATTCATGATGCTGAGGATCCCAGGTTCAACCCCAATTTTGCAGTGTTGATATCCCTGGCTCCAGGTGTCCCTGTAATTCATGTAAAAGTCCACTGATGTCTTCTATGTTTTTGTTCTGAATGTGATATGTGAGATTGTACAAACTCAAGGAGCTTTACACACTTATAATCTTTTTTTTTAATTAACACGTATAAAGAGAGTTAGGAATATGTACTGTTACCTGTTACACCTGTCTCTATCTGGAAGTTGTTCTTTTTAGTTTTAATTTTATTTTAGTTTTTATCAGGTGGACTCTTGTCTATGGTTTACCTTTGCGGTCTGGAAACGGTGGCACTGACAGAGAGAAAACAGAGGCTGCAGGTCTGTGAGAACACCTGGGTCAGGAGGATTGTGAGAATAAAGAGGATGGATGTAAGGAGGATGGATTGATTGAGGGAGGAGATTGGTGTGCAGATGATGCAGGTAAAAAGCCGGCTGAAGTGGGCTGGACACTTTGTGCGGATGAAGGAAAAGAGAATGGCAACAAAGTGGATAGGTTGAGGGAGCAAGGTATGAAGAAGTAGGTAGATAGATGGTGGCTGAGATTGGACGATTGTGTGAGGAAGGATATCAATAAGGTAAGGGGAAAGACTTGCTTGAGGAGAGAGGGAAGTGGAGGAGTATTGTGTTCAAGGCAGGGTAGAAGCTTCGTATCGTACGCCATCAACCCTTTTAAAGAGAAGGACTTGTATCGACACTAGACGAAGAAAAAAAAAAATAGACTGGCCTTTGATGAAGGTCTGTCCTCAGTTCAAGGCTGTTTGGTCACAGTATGACCCAAGTTCATCGTCAATTGTTCTGGAAATGCTGAAGGTTTGCCAGTTGCAAACAGCACAACATTGCTTGCACCTTGTACTGTTTACAAAGGCTGACGTTTACCAAAAGGTGCTGTGAACAAGCTGTTTCTTTATTGCCTCACAACTTTCAGCCTTGACTCTGCAACGTGTGCTTCATATACATCTGTACATACATGTATACAGGTAGTGGGAAAAAAAATAGAAACACCAACTGAATGTCACTCAGTAGGGTGTTGGGCCACCACATGCATTCAGGACAGCATGGATATGATGTGGCATGGAGTCAACAAGGGTCTGGAACTGTTCTGCAGGAATGTGGCACCATTCTTCCACAAAGAAGTCGTCCAATTCACGTCGGTTTGATGGAGGTGGAAGCTGCTGTCTTGGGCACCTCTCGAGACAGTCCCACAAATACAGTCCTCTTTTGAATTGAGTTTCGGTGTTTGGGAGGGCTGTGGAAGACAACTTCGTCCTTGTGCTTCTCAAACCACCCGGTGACAACACGTGCCCTGTGGACCAGAGTATTGTCGTCCTAAAAGATGCCCTTCCTAGCAGGGAAGAAATGCTGCCTCATAGGATGCAGCTAATCACTTAGGACGGAAAGGTAGCATGCTGTATCAACCCTGCCTTCTAATCAAATGAGTGGACCCAGGAAAATGCGACCCACATCATTATGGAACCGTCAGAACCTTTTACTGTTGGAACCAGGCACCCGGGGCTGTAAGAGCTCCCTGGACGTCGCCACAGGTGCACACGTCTATTTGTCGAGAACTTGGCAAAGGACGGCTCATCAGACCATGTCACATTCCTCCACTAATCGGCTGTCCATTGCTTATACTCCTTGCAGGCTTTCACCATTGGACGCTTGGAGGACATCTGGTGGGATGTGAAAGCAGATGAGGTTCAAGTTCTCACTGACCAGAACGATTCCAGAGGTCTTTTCCAGGCACTGAAAACTGTTTTTTGACCATAGCAATCTACAAGCTCTATCAGCACATAGAATAACCCTACTTTTGACCAAGCCAGATATCCTCGGTTTGCTGGATGGTGCACTACTCTCAAAGGAAGGGTAACTAATGCAGTATATTTTTGCTTGCTACCATTAGCAGAATCCTTGGTAAAATCACACTGAAGAACCTTCAATTTGTGGCACATGACATTCTGCTGGAGTCACAATGTGGATTCCGGGTGGCTCGAAGCACAGCAGACATGATTTTCGCTCTTCGTCAGAACATTAGCAGAACATGCCTCTTTTCATTGCCCTCATAGACTTTTCGAAGATTTCTGACTCAGTCAAATGGTCAGCCCTCTGGTGTCTCCTGTCTAAGTATGGCTGCCCTGATAAGTTTATCTCGCTTCTGCATAGCTTCCATGGTGTGCGAGCTCAGGTGTCAATCGACAGAGGCACTAGCAATTTATTTTCTGTGTCCTGTGGTGTGAAACAGAATTGTCTTCTAGCTTCCATCCTGTTCACCCTAATTCCAATCTGCAGTATTTGAAGGAGTTAATTGTGGTGTCACCGGGAAAGTATACTTGACAACCCGCTCAAGTATTGTCACGTCAACAGGGCACGTAATATCAAGAGGGCACTAGGATGGAAAACTCTTCAACATTAGCCATTTTAAGATGATGTCTAAATTCCGACCTTCTGTACACAGACAACCCTGGTCTCATGTCCCACTTAGGGTGTGAACTGCAGGAATTTATTGACAAATTTCTGACAGTCACTTTCATTTTCGGTCTTTCAATTAATACTTGTAAGACTGAAACTGTGTACCAACCAGCTACAGACAGGCCACATGACGAGCCAAATATCTTGCTGGATGGTAAACGACTACCTGTCATGAATATCTCTCCATATTTTGACAGCATTGTGTCAAATGATTGCAGCCATGATAACGAGCTCTCTGTCTGCAATCACTCGGCATGTGACACATTTAGCCGCTTGCATGATCAGCTATGGAGCCTGTGTGGCATATGACCAATCAGAAAGTGTACTGTGGCGTTGTTTTCTCTTCTCTCCTACACAGTGTTCAGACTTTCACTTTATATAGATGTCACATCCGCAGCCTGTCACAGGTTCACCTCTGGCAGTTGCGAAGCATCCTATGTATGAAATGACAAAACCGATTTATCAACAACCAGGTTCTGGAGCGAGCCAACATGCATATCATAGAGGCCATGCTCTTGCAGAAGCAGCTAACTTGGATTGGCCGTGTCGGCAGGATGCGGGAAGACAGGATCCCAAAAGCTGTCTTCTATGGAGAGCTCTCTTGCGGCAAGGGGAATACCCAGACATCCGTTACTACTGTACATTGATGTAACCAAGAGGCACCTATGTTCCACTGGCATCAACCACCAAACCTGCGAGGGCGTTGCGAAAACAACAGGCCACAATGGTGTATTGCTGTGAAAATGGCTGTGCAGTGGCACAGTCCAACAGAGAGCTGCTGCTGCTGCTGCTGCTGCTGCTGCTGCTGCTGCAGGGGCCAAACAAATTTGCCGACAAAAGTGTGTACTCCCAGGCAGTTGCCAGCCAACCGACAGGTTGCCACTCTGGCGCAAGATACTCGATTGAGCGCCCCACTCATTCTTCCCAGTAAGCTGGTACTCATTTTGCCAACCTCGGAAGAATGACAGGCTGAGTCAACCCACCTTGTGTTATATTAATGGCATGATAGGGGCCCAAACTCAGGGCCATAAGATATTAAGCCAACGCAAGGCATTTACCGTATTGAGCCAGGAAAAATATTGGTGGGTAGCATTGGCTGTAAGGTCGCCAATTAGTCAGACCGTTCACTCAAAGACACTTGTAAAAAGATCGCACGTTTAGTACTTACGCTACTGTACTGCATTTCAGCTTCACTGTTTCTTCGACAATCATGGATACGAATCTAAATCCTGGAAAGCTTGTTCAAAATCAGCTTTCTTTGGAGAAAAAGCTTGAACTGATTCAGATGCACGAGCAACAAGGATTGAGCGCCCCCAATATCGCCGAGAGGATGAACTTGCAAGGCCGTCGCTTTGGCAAGACACAAATACAGGACATTCTTAAGCATGAGCACAACTAGCTGAGAACGTTAGAGCAGAATATCCTGCTCGATCGCAAACGCAAACACATGTAAATGTTCTGTAATTGTGTAAAAAGATTTGAGACCAATTTGAACACCATTTTAATGTTGGCGTAGTTGCTTCGTATTGCAGCCTGTGGCTGCTGGTTGCGTCATTTTCTGGAAGCACGGCTAAGCCGCTGATGCAGTGCCCTTGCTACCAGTAAGCCGGTACTCGTTTTGCCGACCTCGGAAGGATGACAGGCTGAGTCAACCCACCTGGTGTTATATCAATGGAAAAAACAGGGGCTCAAACTCGAGACACAAGGATTTTAAACCAGCCACCTTAACTGTTAAGCCAACGCCAGGCTTAATATTTTCGTGATATTTGATGATGCACACATGTATTGATACCATAAATATTTAATTTAAATAAAACAAAATGGCCACCACATGACTTACCTATAAAGGCCATGTTGACCATTTCCCTTGAGTGGTTATATAAATATATATATATATATATATATATATATATATATATATATATATATCCGAGACGATCCTTGAACCCGTTGGGTTCCTGTTGTGACAGCAGTTGATGGAAAAAATCATTTCAAGAAAAGAAAAAAAAAAGATAGCTCCAGCGAACTACACTGCTGAGGTTGTTTTCATTGATCAAATTCTCCCGAAGAGTACTTGACTGAATTGTTTGATACTATTGGGGAGTCGATCTATCTACCCTTATTGTTAATCGTAGGCCGATTTTTATGAAACTCTGGTGGTAGGTTCATACCATGACCTAGTTGTGTGCGTTTGAGAACCGTTGCTATGGACCCCTCTGTTGCCTAGCAACGGGCCTTTGAAATTTTCAAAAAAAAGAAAAATATCGAAATTCAAAAATCAAACTATGATCGTTTGTGGGCAACACATTCAGCCTCCTTGACAAAAAAATTCAGCCCGCTCCCATGAAAACTGTCGGAGAAGATAGACTTTGAATGAACCCTGGTCGAAAACAATAAAAAAACGAAGTTCGTTATATCTCAGAGACTATGGGTCAGACATACGTGAAACTGGTATGGTAGGTTCATGGTATGTCCTCGTTATGTGTGAGAAAGAACCGTTGCTATGGACCCTTTTGTTGGCTAGTAACGGCTGGAAAACGACTAAATTCGACTTCATCGACTACCGATGTCCGCCTACTGGCTTGTATATTGATTTTTTTAATAATTTTTTTCATTGCCCGATTTGAACGAAACTTGATACTGCACACCACAGGTGAATGGGAGTATATTGATTTTTTTAATAATTTTTTTCATTGCCCGATTTGAACGAAACTTGATACTGCACACCACAGGTGAATGGGAAGTAAGGTGGCCCTAAAAATTTTGCGCTATCGTGTACCGTTTTGGCTGTATTTCGGAAACATACATACATACATACAAGATGAGAGTTTTAGTAATATATAGAAGATAGATGAGGTCACTTTTGTTGTCATTTGATTCTGAAGCAGAGTTGAAAGCCTGTGCTGAGCAAGAGTAGAATATTTAAGTTTTTCTTCCGATTTTATTGTTTTCTCAAATCATTCAAATATTTTCTATGTCGGTAGGAATTGTTGGAATGAATTGCATTTGTTGCACACTTGTTTTTCTGGTTTTTAAATATATATATTTTTGTGTTTCTGAGTATACAATGTTCGGTATGTGCAATCATTGCTTTGTTATGTTTGAGTTTAATAATAGTTTATGGGTTCTCCCAATGACAACACCATCTGTTTCAAACCTTTTTGTGAATATGATGTTCCTCGGCCTCATGGCTCCTCGGCATCGGTTCCATTCGCCATCTCGATATCGTGAGGTGTAATGTCGACGCTTGCTGGCAAAGTGATTCGGTGCCGATTAAGCCGTCATTACTTTTTAGGTCATCTCTACCGAGATGACCTAATAAAGCCGGACCAAATGTCCGTCCGTACGTCCCTCCGTCAACAATTTTTCTTTCCGATCTTGATGAAACTTAGTATGTGGGTAGGGGTCTGAGTGTTGCACAACGATATAACTTTTGTCTGGGTTCAAGGTCAGGGTCAAGGTCACGAGGTCACGTAAGTTATAAAAATCGTCATTTTCAAAACCTATCTCGTCTGCCATTCTACAAGATATTCGGCAACTGTTTATTGATTATGATAGTAAAAAATATTATCTTGTATCTAACCGGACAGATTTTTGAATTTCCGTCCCGTTTGGCCGCCACGTAACCTGGAAGATGGTCAAAAACACCTCCCGGTACAAAGAAAACTTTTTACTTCCGATCTTGATGAAATTTTGTATGTGGGTAGAGGTTGATGAGTGATACCCAACGACATTTTTTTCCCGGATTTGAGGTCAGGGTCAAGGTCACAAGGTCACGAAAGTTGTGAAAGTCGCCATTTTCAAAACCTATCTAGTCTGTCATTTTAGGCGATATCTGGCAACGGTTCATCAATTATGATAGTAAAAAATATTATAGAGATGACCGTCACCCCCACACGGGGGTAATTTTATTTATTAATTCCTAGATTTTGATTTTTTTTTTCCCTGCTCATGGAAGAGCAAGGAACACCTGTTGTAAAATAAATAAATAAATACGAGTACCTGTGCTATAAATGTTGGTTAAGATTTCATTTCCCTTGTGATGAAGTTCCGTGAAGTTGCTCGATTACCCACTTGTTACCTGTTGGTTAAATAATGGTGCTCAAGACAGATGGATGACCCTGCGGACCGCAGTTCCACGACCATGTTTGAGATCAGCAATTGGGAACATGACATTCGGATGATTGACTGTGTTTGTGGCACACGTCGTTCACCGAGCAACCTCACCAGGGTCCACACACAAAGCACCATTGTGTAGCTGTGGTTACAGAAACCTCCATTTTCAGGATATTTGCTTGATATTGCACGAGTATGTCAACATTACACGTGTGGCCTGGTTGTGGTAAAAACAAAACAAAACTGAATTTAGTGAGTGAAAGGTGCAGCCAAGTGGTTTATAGTTGTCGTTGCAAACGATTTTCTGTCTCGTTTGGAAAACATTTTTTGTCATTGTTATTCATTTCATTTAAAACATTTCAGGTTCAGTAATTGAAGGGACTGTGGAATGGTGGTTCGTGGGCACAGGTTAGCAGGTGAAGATTTCAGGCAAAGGGAGCACCTCGTGTGAGGACTGAGTGATTGCAATGCAATGAAGGATAATTTTTTTGTTAAAAAAAAAAAAAATTTGGAGTACCTGTCCACAAGAGGCGTTATTGTGTATTGGGGTGATGTACACGAAATGTTGTTTCAGGGTACAGGTACCACAGGTACATTCAGGGTGATGGGGGCACACTTGTGGGTTTTTGGAGCATGCATTGTGTGGTCTATGTCTGATGTTGGCTTAGTGGTTATGGTGGTGAGCTTGGGATCCTAGGGTCCTGAGTTTAAATCCCACTCGGCTGTTGAATTAATACCAGGTGGGGTTGACTCTGCATGTCATCCTTCCGAGGTCGGCAAAATGAGTGTCAGCATGCTGGTTGGTATCCTGTGTCGGAGTGGCGACCCGTCCAGGATTGTACCCAATAGCCAAGGAGCCTGCTTTGGCAGCACCAACGCTCAGAGTATGGTCCCGATGGATGGATGGATGGATGGATGTGTGGTTCAAGGTAAGGTACACGTTGAATGGTGCTGTGTAGGGGTGGGATGCATTAAGCGGTGTGGTTTCGGGAAGATGTTGCGATGTCGGGTGGAATTGTAACAACACAAAGAGTGTGACGAGTGTTGGTGGATCTGTGCAGATGTGATCGGGGATGTATCAATTACCTCCACCACCGAAGACGAAGGAGGGTATGTGTTCATCCCTTGCTGTCCGTTTGTTTGTGTACAGGATATCTCGAAAGATTGTGGACGGATTCGGACGAAACTTGGTGGACACGTTGGGTGTGTGACGAGGACGAATTGATTCGATTTTGGCGAAGATCCGAATCCGGATCCAGACGTGATAATGTTTCAAGTCATTCTTCACCATTGAGAGATGCGCCCAAAAAACGATCCAGTACTGTGTGTCATGATATTTCAAAAATGTTGTGGGCCCGATATGTTGTCATGGGTCAGGCATTAGGTGGTGGAGGTATGCGCTCTCAGTGGCGGATCGAGAGGGGGGAGGGGGTGTCGTTTTCTGTGGAGGGGGCGGTGCGTGCTGGGTGGGCGTGACCAGTGGGCGGGGCGAGGGAGTGGACATACCAACGACGTTATCGTTATCGTTATCGTTGCCCCGACTCCAATAAACAGTTCGTTTGTGCCCTTCTCATGTCAACAAGTCCGTTGGTCCCCTTGAACCGCTCGTCCAGCCGGCACGGCCCCGGGCCCGGGCCCGAGGCCGCACATGTCCGCGCTCGTCGGGCCTCGAACGTCACGGCAGCCAGTGCGCTCCACGGCCGAGGCGGCCTTTGTTCCCCCGGTTTGCTCGTTTGTCCGTCCGTGGGCCGACACCTCGTCGTCGACCGGCTGCGGGCCAACATGCGCCCCCGACCTCGCGGAAAGAAGGTCGTGAACGGAGCTCTGAATCTCCTGCTCGGGGATCTTCAGCGTCACCTCAGCAGGTCAGTCATTGCGAATAAACACCCGACGTTCTGTGGCGATTCAAGGCCGTTTTACACGTCGGACGTAAACTTACAGGCGCCTGGCACACGGAGCTCCGAGGCAGTTTGGTTTTTTTGTAAACGACGGGGAGCGTCTTGTGTCCGATCCGCGATCACGTGACCTCCACCTCCACCACCACCACCACCAACTTTCCTTCCCACCGCCATGTGGGGACAACGCGTGACGTGCACGCTCTTCAAACTTGTTCCTCGTGATACTCTTGCTCCACACTCGGCGGTTATCTTTTTTTTTTCTTTTCCCGGAAGCTCGTCCACGTGGCTTGCCATTGTTCCAGAAAGTTCCGGCACCAAGAGGCGCGGGTTGTTCATCGGAACTTGTGCCGTTGAGTCTTCCAGGCACCGACGTCACATTCTTGGGGGTTAATGGGGTTGCGGTTATTTGTGCTCGTGTGTGTGCTTTCACGTTCATCCATACGCGTGTCTGGGGGGGGGGGGGGGTAAAAACGAGCTGTTCAATTCCGCTTGGCTTGACAAAGTGTTTAAAGGTGTTCTTCATGATGCAGCACCCACCTCGTGCTTGTGACGTGTATTGCGTGCATGCGATCGCTGTGTGACGAGGGCAGTCGAAATAATGTGGCGGAAATTTCCATCGGGGACTTCGTGCGCGACCTCTTGCCACGACGAATATCCCTGAAATGCCGTTGGTAGTCCCCTCCCTCTCCCCCCTCCCCCCTATTCTCCCACAGCCCATCCCCCACCCCACGGCTGCAATGTGAACCCACGGTATTTTATTGACAACAGACTCCAAGATCCTTGGGTGACGCTTCTCTCGATGCTGTTCTTCGGCCTTTTACCAGCGGGCAGGTTCAGTGCTGCCAAAGCAACTTCGCGACAAGGATTACACTGGGTGGTTTGCATTTGCCCAGCGGTATAGTTGTCACTGTCGGGATTTGTGAACGTCCTTCACCTAATGCTAGCAGACAGGGACACCCAGCTTAACGGCCGTCGATGGCCGCTTTGTACTGCGACGCCCTGCCTGTGAAACGTTCATTCGACATTTTATTGCCCGTCATGCGGCTCAAGTGTGTTTCTGTGTTGAACAAAATGTTGAAAAACGATTCCAGGAAAGTGTGCTACCTCTACACCATAGTGTCTGCAGACAGCTCAACCCACCATCATGTCCACAGATAGCTCAACCCACGGCAGACAGCTCAACTCAGGGCAGACAGCTCAACCCACCATCATGTCCACAGATAACCCACGGCAGACAGCTCAACCCACCATTATGTCCACAGACAGCTCAACTCAGGGCAGACAGCTCAACCCACCATCATGTCCACAGATAACCCACGGCAGACAGCTCAACTCAGGGCAAACGGCTCAACCCACCATCATGTCCACAGACATGTCAACCCATGCCAGACATTCAAAGGAATGTGTGCTACCTCTGCACCATCATGTCCACAGGCAGCTCAACCCTGGGCAGACAGCTCAACCCTGGGCAGACAGCTCAACTATGGGCAGACAGTTCAACCCTGGGCAGACAGCTCGACTCAGGGCAGACATCTCAACCCACCATCTTGTCCACAGACAGCTCAACTCAGGACAGACAGCTCAAACCACCATCATGTCCACAGACAGGTCAACCCGGGCCAGACATTCAAAGGAACGTGTGCTTCCTCTGCACCATCATGTCCACAGACAGCTCAACCCTGGGCAGACAGCGCAACCATGGGCAGACAGTTCAACCCTGGGCAGACAGCTCAACCCAGGGCAGACATCTCAACTCACCATCTTGTCCACAGACAGCTCAACTCAGGACAGACAGCTCAAGGAAAGTGTGCTATCTCTGCACCATCATGAGAATCAGACCATGAGAATTGTATATTAACATAAATGATGACGGAAGGAGCGGCAGGCGAGCTCAGCTGGTATTGTGCTCTTCATCGAGCCATCTCATTTAGGTTTGATCCCCAGTGGCATTGACCAAATGTCTGTTCTGGTGCAGTGTTGGCATGGGATTTCTGTGTCTCGGAACACATCATAATTCAAACGAGAAAATAAAGCCGGCTGTCCCCGTTTCTTTTGGTTGTGACGATAACAAGGTTTCTCAAAATCAAACAGATCAAAACAAAAAAAAAAGTAGTCTATTGTGTCCTGCTACCCTAGCCAAATCCCCCATGTAAATATTAATTTGGAGAAAGGGTAAGTGCACAGGAAGTAAATTGATGAGGTGTGGATAAAGCACGTTCGTGGTGGTGCAGATGTCCTCGTCCTTTGTCTAACTTTCCTTGTGGGTTACTCGTTACATGCTTGAAGTCATTGCCAGAGTGCATGCAGGCTGTGCATTGTCAAGTCACTGCCTTTATGTGTCTTTCTCAAGCTCGAGGGAATTGGTGAATTACATTTTGTCGATTGAAGTGGTAGGAAAATGTTTATTGGGTTTTTGGTTTTGCGATATATTTCTTTAAAAAGAAAAGTTTTTTGTGATCTCAGGCTCATAGTGGAGCTCATCCACATAATCACATGCAAGAGAAAGATATGAATAGATGCCAGTGTACTTATCCTCGAATTACAAGAGAGAGCTGGTATCCTGTGTCGAAATGGAGAGAGAATGGACACACATGGTTTGAACCTGGGTTTCCTACGTCGTGAGCCAGGGTTTCAGATGGGAACATGAACACGTTAAAAGACACATCAAGTCCAAGTTCTGGTGTTGGACGTGTTCACTGTCCTTGGTGTTGGGAAAATTATCTTGTACCTAGCGTTGTTTCTCTCGAGGAAGAGGAACTTTGTCCCGGGCTTGAGCTGTGTATAATCCTATCTGTGCATTTGCATGGTGAGAATCGTGCGTCCAACATCTATTTTCAGCCTTGCGACAAAATGTACTCCGTGTTTTGTTTTGATTATGTTCTTTGTTTTTAGAATTGGCTGCCAGCGTTTTGGACAGGAAGGAAGGAAGCATGCCCGAGAGGGAACCATTTTGTAAGAGGGGTGTACATTTCTTCTGCTTCATCTTCATTGCATGAATCAGACATGAATTTTTCAGACGCGTATCTGGATAAGTGTGAATTCTTAAGTTAATACTGACAGTTCCAAGAAGAAAAAAAACGAGTGACGTCGATGGTGCACCATCGCAAATCCCCGTGATTCCCACATAAATCAAGATTGAAAGATGGGAAAGGGTTCCACCATGGACCCAATAATAATAATAAAAATCCTGTTCCCCCCCCCCCCCCATGACCTCAAGTCCCCACCCTCTGGGGTGTGAACCTGGGATCAAATCCCCAAAAAATGTTACTGCGTTCTCCAATTTTGATTGCATATACAAAGTTTCGTTTATAAATGTGCCCATAATTGCATTTTATTGGTTTTTGACCCCACCCCAGGGGGGCAGGGAAAAAATAATTCTGCTCTTGCACCTTCTTGCCATGTGGTGATCATAACTACCAAGTTTGGAGAATTTCTGCACTGACCGTGAAGGAGGGGATAGCATGATGGACGGACGAATAGACAGACACACGGCTGATTTCAATATCCCCCGTTTTTATAAAAGCATGGGGATGATAATTCAATACCTTGATCCATCCCATCCATTCGGACCATCTTATGTGCAGAGCGTTGCTGCTGCCTAAGCAGTCTTCTTGGCTATTGGGCACAATCCTGGACGGGTCACCATCCGACACGGTATATCAGCAAGCTGGCACTCATTTTGCCAACCTCGGAAGGATGACAGGCAAAGTCAGTCCCACCTGGTATTAATTCAACAGCAGAGGGGGATTTGAATTCAGGATCCTATGATCCCAAGCCCACCACCCTAACCATTAAGCCAACACCAGGCAAAGTGATGCATACCTCTTCTTTGATTCCCTCGTCAAACCATTTGGTCGCTCTGTTTCTCTGAACAAGCCGTGCAAATGTTTCAATGCTGTTGACATGTTGATGAAGGTAGGACTATTGCAATAAATTGAGAACAAAGTATGAAGAGACGAAGGCTTCATTTATGGAAGCATTATGAATATGGACAACCAATCGACTCGTCTCATTGCATTTGTCAGTTGAGTTTTTATTTTTGAACAGTGAACTGGACTGGGACCCGTAAGCTACAAGGCCTCTTTGAGAATGTACGAGGTGGGAAAGGCTGTGGATTCCAGACAACACAGCTTTGGAAAACGCTTTCCAAAGAAATGCGAGCATCTAAGAGATAGAGGATAGTGATGCCGGGAAGCATTGCATTTACCGAATGCATATTAACCGTCAAAGTGTGATGGAGTAAAATTACTTTGCACCTGATTTATTTCCTTTGAACGTACACGATCAACGCTTCGAACGAAGCAGAAAATTTGTTTTCCCAGACTGCTGCTCACCTTGCAAATGCTGCTCAGAAGTGGTTCTTATGTTGGCGTTGGTGCTTCAAATGTCATTAGTTGGAGCTGACCATGTGCAGCAGAAGTGTCTGTCATTCGGTTGTTTGGAATTAAAGACAGCAAGGTTGCTGGCCATTTTAAAGTGGTGGCGTGACGGACAGGTTATAACCCCCCCCCACCTTTTGTTTGCCTTTTATTTTGTTCCACATAAGTACCTTGAGATTTCCTGGGATTGTTTGTCTCAACACGATTTGTGGACCTCAAACAGGGTTTAACCTTGAATCTGTTTTTGTCTTTCCCTTCTTTTTTTTTTGTAAAGTTTCATCTTCGTCATTGCGTTATCAGAGCAAAGGTTGCATTGCCAGACAAAGCAAAGTGTCTGGATGCCCAGTCTTGCTATGAGAATGGAATGAGAGAGAGGGACTGCAACAAAGAGTGCTTTTGAAGGTCACGAATGCTATTGCTGGCCTTGGTTTTAATTGTGTGTGTGTGTGTGTGTGTGTGTGTGTGTGTGTGTGTGTGTGTGTGTGTGTGTGTGTGTGTGTATATGTGTGTATATGTGTGTGTGTTTTTCATCAATGAACAGCAGATGGAATAAATTTATTAAATATGACAAACATATTATTAAATAAACATACATGTTTATCCATTTTAAAACCTTTTCAGTGGTTGCTGAGGGATTACTGTGAGGAGCTGCAGAGCATGTGCGGAATCTGTTAAAATGATAGTTTCTGTATTTAAATAACATTTCAATTCTGCGGTAAGAAAGATCGGCTTGCAGGCAAATGAATGTGAAAGGATAAGCTGTGTTTGTGCATGATTTACCAGTAATGTAAGATCCTACATGTCTTGTTACCTCCATCACCGAAGGTGGAAGCTTTTCACCCCTGTCTGTCTGTTTGTGTGCAGGATATCTCAAAAAGTTGTGGATGGACCTGGATGAAATTTTGTGGACAGGTTGGGTGTGTGACGAATAATTGATTTGATTTTGGTGAAGATCCGGAGCTGGATCCGATAATTTTTTAAGTGATTCTTCACCATGAGATGGGGCTAAAACGATATATATCACGATATCTCAAAAATGTATTGGGCCCAATATGTTCTCTTGGATCAGGCATTGCGTTGCGGAGATATGCACTTTACCGATTGCCCTTCTCGCTGTATAATGGAATCTGCGAGAGGTATTATGAGTATGTTACACATGAAGCCGTGTGGCATGGAGGGTAAATGTACAATTGCACTGTGCAGGGGTGTTAACACTTAATGTTACAAGTAGAAAGTTTGAGTCATGAAGTTGCATTGCCAGGTTGATTGACTTGGACACACCTGAGGTTGGGGATCCTCTGTTTCGAAGAGGTTGTGGGTGGAAAATGTCAAACCTATGAAGAACGGAGCCCAGCTCTGATGATCTGGAAAGTCAAGGAATCTATCAATTGCTTACAAGTTAAGAATTATTTTTTTCTTTACAAGAGCAAGGCTCATGGAAGAGCAAGGTATAGATGTAAGGGTGTAAACATCAAGGGAATGAATGAACAGGAAAAGAGGATGCGAGGAAACACTGAAACTTGCAAGTTAGTTGGTTGGGTTAGGGAAGGTTAATAGCAGTAATAAAGATCATGGGTCAGAATTGGGGATGAAACAAGATGGCGGTGCACTGCTTGTGTGAAGCCCTGGAGGGAATAATGGGAAAGAATAGTATCTGGAAGGCAGTTGTATAGATGGAAGAAGTGAGGAATATAATAGTTGAGGTCTGCAGTCAGCCTGGATTTTGGAAATTTAACCAGGAGGGGGTTACTGGAAGAACACAGCATCCTGGAGTTGTTGGGGAAGGTCGGATGACTGATGGAGCAATATTGGAGAAGAGATATTAAATATCAATATCAATCAAGAGATATTAAATATCCCTTAAATATCAATATAAACCTTTCAGGATGGCCATTACTGTTGAGTAAACAATGTGTGTGTGTGTGTGTGTGTGTGTGTGTGTGTGTGTGTGTGTGTGTGTGTGTGTGTGTGTGTGTGTGTGTGTGTGTGTGTGTGTGTGTGTGTGTGTGTGTGTGTGTGTGTGTGTGTGTGTGTGTGTGTGTGTGTCAGTCATATTAAGGGAAAAAGGTCAGAAATGGGTGTTGAGGTTATTTTGTCACAGTCCTGCTTTTATTTGTAACTTATGATGTTGAGGTTTTACTTCTTGGGTAAAATGCACGGGGTGCTAAGCAAAATGTCACATTTGCAATGTTACGATTGAATTTTTTTTAATGTAGAAAGGAACAATGTATTCATCACTTACAAACACAATTATTTTGAGATTTATTTGTCACGAGCAACATGTTCAATGTGACCACCGGTTTGTCTGTGCACTTAGTCCATTCAAAGGATGAAAGTATTCACCATTCAGCGACACAAGTTCTCATTGATTGGTTTGCACAATTCTCCAACTTTTCCCCCTTAGCTTTATTAAAGTTTGGACTTTACTTGACTTTTCCAATGTTCACGTCCCATATGTTGTCTTTCAGTTAAGCCGGGATTACCAGGCCAAATTAACTGTCCTTTCAAGGAATGATCGTACATCCCCTGCCATTCACTGATTGACTGATCTTATTTTTTTTTTCCTGCGAGATTTTTTTCATTTATAAATTATATTGTGATGCAAGGCCGACAGGACGGCCTCGAGGTATGCACACTCGCCTCAAAGCCGTCTTGTCAGGGTTTGAATCTCGGCCCAGTTACAAACGGCCATCTTCATGTGTGCCGTCCCTCGGATGGACGTTAAACTGGTCGTCCCATTTGCCGGTATTCGATGGTGGACATTATAGATCCCACGGTGTCTTTCGCTAAGAGTAGGTGAGCTATTGCCGGCACCATGAAGAAATTCCAAATTCCTGCCCTAACAACTGTTGGGAAAGCAATGGCAAACCACCAAATTTAACCCTCGACAAGAAACTGTTTCGACAGCACTTAACCTACCTTGGGGCAGAACACCAGAGTACAAATTGTGTGGCGTGCGGCTGCTAACTGGCCATAAACTATCGTTGCTTACAAACCTGTGAGGAACAGGAAACAGTCATCATTTCATGGACCATCCTGTATTAACTTTCTTTTATTGATTATCATTTATCCATCTTTTTGTTGTTGTTGCTGTTTATCTATTTCTTACGGCTGTAAGTGGAGAGGGTAAGATGGGTGTGAGGAAAGATTTGGGTACAAATGTCAGTCTCGGTTGGGAATGTGAAGAAACAGCATCATTGCTGAGTGGAAAATTCCCAAAAGGAATAATACATGGAAAAATAAATAACTAACTTGGCTGTGCTCAATAGGTGTGTGCTTTGTAGGCAAACCTATGTTTGTGCAAGCTCCCTGGTTCATGTTGGGTCGATGTAATTTTGTGAGGATGTGACTTTTGGTAAGCAAATTTGTATTTCCTTCAACACCAAAGTGTGTTTTGCATCTTGCCAGCATCTCTTATCACAAAACCTCCAGTTGTATGTACATATAAAACACATGTTGCTGCTGCTTCTCTATGTCTCTCTCTGTCTCTCTATGTCTCTGTCTCTATGTCTCTGTCTCTATGTCTCTATGTCTCTATGTCTCTATGTCTCTATGTCTCTATGTCTCTATGTCTCTATGTCTCTATGTCTCTATGTCTCTATGTCTCTATCTCTCTGTCTCTCTGTCTCTCTGTCTCTATGTCTCTATGTCTCTATGTCTCTATGTCTCTATGTCTCTATGTCTCTATGTCTCTATGTCTCTCTCTATGTCTCTCTCTATGTCTCTCTCTATGTCTCTCTCTATGTCTCTCTCTATGTCTCTCTCTATGTCTCTCTCTATGTCTCTCTCTATGTCTCTATGTCTCTATGTCTCTATGTCTCTATGTCTCTATGTCTCTATGTCTCTATGTCTCTATGTCTCTATGTCTCTCTGTCTCTCCTGTTGTGTCCACCATTCAATTGTTGCCTGAATTTCTTCTTCCCCTTGGTTTTTTTGTGTACAGTTCCAAGCTTTTTCCACAGTTATCTCAAAGGGCTGACCGGATGGCTTGGAGGTACACACACTTACCTATAAGCTGTCTAGCCTTGGTTTGAATCCTGACTCAGCTATAAACTGTCATCCCCGTGTTTCACAGGCAGGGTGAATCATCAATGTGTGTGCCATCCCTCAGATGGACGTTAAACCGGCGTCCCGTCTCCCAGCATTCATTTCTGGACGTTAGATCCTACGGTGTCCTTCACAAAGAGTCGGCGAGCTATCGCCGGCACCCTGGACAAATTCCAAATTGCTGCCCTAACCTACAGAGGGCCACGCCCTCAGCCAGTGATGCATACGAATGAAGACAAATAAGATGTGTCAGTACTGTTTGTGAAATTTAATTTTGTTGATTTTCCTTTGCTTTAAAGTATTTTCTAAGTTCTCTGCAAGAATTTTATTCCAGCATCGGTTGTGCTTTGAACAGTTGGTTAACTCCCAATGGTTCCATCGACTGAAGCTTTCACAAAATCACTACGAGACATCTGACTGTGTTTGTGTCTGTGTTTCGTCACCCACTTTGTTGTATAATTTGAAGGTTTCACCAAGCTGATTATTTATTTTTTAAACCTCTATACTACTCTGACCCCTTTCGGGGGTGTGAGTTGAGGGAGGGGTGGGGTTGGATTCAGCAGCACAGGTATGAACCTGGGATTTATCTCTGACAGAGTGATGTTCTGAGTTGAGATTTTATGACTTCCCGATTCAATTTTTTATATTTTTCTTCTTTAATATCTTCCTCCCAAAATGAACTTCTTTTTTTCCCCTCGGTTTCTGCAATCCATTGCACACCTGTACTCTCATTTGTTTAATTAGGTTCTGGCAAAAAAAGAAAGAAAAGTTTTTGATGCTTAGTTTGTGATGTTTTTCTTTCATGAACTCTTCTGCCATGCAGTGGAACCTGGGGTTTTGCAAGTGTGTTAGTATGTCAGTGTCTGTCCAAGCCATAAGTTTTATACCTTTTGAGCTTTTCTCATCAAATTTTTAACAAACCTTTATTATGAGAAAGTGGAAAAGACTAATAATTCGGTCAAAGTCACAACAAGTGCAAGTAGCTCTTTATTATCCCGTCTACCGCACAGCACCAGACGGAGGGGTTTTGTAATCGCTTCCGAATTTCTTTTTTTTTGGTATCATTTTTTAACCATTTGAACTTTTGTCATCAAATTCCAACAAACCTTTGTTTGGAGGATATGGAGAAAAAAAAACGAATCAATAAATTTCACGTTGTTTTGTTTTTTTTAGCTGCTTTTTTTGTCAAGGTTAGGTGTAGAGTACCAAGCAGATGCGGATTGGCTTTGTGTATTGAGATGTTTTCTAGTTGGCAATGTATTGGGTGCCACCTCTGAGAATCTGGTAAAATCGACCCTTTGCTACCAGCCCACCCACCCACCCCCCCTCCCCTCATTGGATGTCCTTCTTCCATGAGTCATTGTTGTGTCTTGCACAGAAATTCAGCTCCCCAGTTGAGATATGCACTTTGTTTCTATTTGGAGGAATTATGGTTTTTGAAAACTTTCTTTTATTTCCTCCGTCTTGTCCTCTTTTGAGTGTTTTTCTAAATTCACCATACCCGTCAAATTCCTCCCTGCACAGGTGGGAATACCTATTTTGAAATGTGTTTTTCATTCTGTGGTGGACCAAATTGGTTGCTTGGGCACCTCGTCGTCAGCCCTCAAGTTGATTCCATGGTCAACTTCCTCTCCGAGCCGTGTCATATCCGACGTGCTCGTTTCAATCCACAAGTACAGTCCAGTATACGAGGTGTGTTCAAAAAGTATCCAACCTTAATTTTTCTTGCGTAAACAAATGAAGCTAGGGAGGTGTGGCTTGGTGCACGTATGTAGGCGATCCTCATCCGTATGCGTGAATATTTTCCCGCCTGCAGAAGCTGTCAGTCGCCGACAGACCGCCGATGAGTGAGGAAGTGTAAGTGAGCACCGTCGGATTTTCGTTTTTGACAAAATTACGGATCACTGTGGTCTCATGGCCAGTGATCACTGTGTTGAAGAAGTTGGGATCACTGTTCACAGTCTCCAGCATGTCCTGTGCAATCTCCAAACGGAGTTGCTTCTG
Organism: Eptatretus burgeri; assembly: GCF_056783735.1. Classification (NCBI taxonomy): domain Eukaryota; kingdom Metazoa; phylum Chordata; class Myxini; order Myxiniformes; family Myxinidae; genus Eptatretus; species Eptatretus burgeri. The sequence continues at coordinate 63,039,803 of NC_140965.1, forward strand.
CTCCATCGTTAGCAGCTTTGGCACGAAGTTCGCTGAGATTCTCCTTAAGCCCAAATCCTCAGTCACAATGGAATGAACGGATCCAATGCTGACGCCCGCCTCGTCTGCAAGTTCTCTGATCGTGATTCGACGATCCTGCATCAGCAGGGTCCTCACTTGGTTAATGGCTATCTCATTTCAGGATGTTGAGGGCCTACCAGAACGTGCTTCACTTTCCACTGATGTGCGACCATCTTTGAAGCGGTTGTGCCACTCTTTTATCTGTGTGGTGCCCATTGCTTCGTTCCCGAAGACCTGTTACATCTTGCGGATCGTTTCCACTTGGGAATCGCCAAGCTTTACACAAAATTTGATGCAGTAGCGTTGTTCAAATTTTTCCGTCATTTTGTCAAAAATGAAAATCCGACGGCACTCACTTACACTTCCTCACTCATCGGCGGTCTGTCGGCGACTGACAGCTTCTGCAGGCGGGAAAATATTCACGCATACGAATTAGGATCACCTACATACGTGCACCAAACCACGCCTCCCGAGCTTCATTTGTTTACGCACGAAAAATTAAGGTTGGATACTTTTTGAACACACCTCGTATAATAAGGAAGCAAAATATTTTATTCCCAGTCATATTTAATTAATAAATAAAACATTGTTGGTGTTGATTGGATTATTGTGAGTATTGTGTTCCTTTAACTTTTGAGTGCCTCACGTACATTGATATCACTTTCTCATGTCACCTAGAAGCTCCCCATCTCTGACGCGAGGTGATTTTTGTGTGTCACATTTACATGTCGATAGTTGGATCAAATTGTACATTAACGGAATGTTTGAAACATGTTTTTTTTATTTTATTAGGAAGTTTGAGGATGCATAAATGAATAAGTTCATTTGCTGTCAGAATTTTGGAGTCATTGTTTTATATTCTTTTACTACTGTATATTCCTCCTGCCAGGCTCACAGTGTTGGAACCAAAAATCTCTCTTGTTAGCCTTTGAGTTTCCTTGGTGATGTTTCATTCTTGCAAGAAAGCAGAACTGTTTTAGTGCGTTCAGACGGGGCTCGTACAAACATATAAATAATGCCAAATTTTGTTCATCTCGTGGGCGCAACTTGCTGGTTGTTTTGAATGCGAGAACATCATACTAAAATAAGGCAATCCTTTGTATATGTAATCCTATGTACGTCTGTCTGATCATTACAGAATCTAAAACGGCTCGGCCAATCTCCACCAAATTTTGCATTCGTACTCGAGGTATTCAGGTTATGGACACAAAATAATCCCCACCACTCCCCTCCCCCGCTCCCGGAAAGAATGGGTTTAACTATTACTAATGCTTCAGTCACATTTGGCTCGGCGGCCGTAGGGTCTAAAAAAAATCTACGGCCACTAGCAATTATAGGGCGGCCGCAGTATTTCCACGGTCACACAATGTAGCAGTCACATATGTTTTTATTTTTAGGGTTTCCCAACCTTAACCGAACCCAGGTACCTGCAGAGCCCAGCAGCCGCATGGCTGAGGAAGTCGCCATTGCAAGGCTTCTTCTTCTTCTTCTTCTTCTTTTTCTTCTTCCATTTTTCTTCCTCTTCTTCTTCCATTTTTATTCTTCTTCTTCTTCCATTTTTATTCTTCTTCTTCTTCCATTTTTATTCTTCTTCTTCTTCCATTTTTATTCTTCTTCTTCTTCCATTTTTATTCTTCTTCTTCTTCCATTTTTATTCTTCTTCTTCTTCCATTTTTATTCTTCTTCTTCTTCCATTTTTATTCTTCTTCTTCTTCCATTTTTATTCTTCTTCTTCTTCCATTTTTATTCTTCTTCTTCTTCCATTATTCTTCTTCTTCCATTTTTCTTCTTCTTCTTCTTCCATTTTTCTTCTTCTTCTTCTTCCATTTTTCTTCTTCTTCTTCTTCCATTTTTCTTCTTCTTCTTCCATTTTTCTTCTTCTTCCTCTTCTTCCTCTTCTTCTTCTTCCATTTTTCTTCTTCTTCTTCTTCTTCCATTTTTCTTCTTCTTCTTCTTCCATTTTTCTTCTTCTTCCTCTTCTTCCATTTTTCTTCTTCTTCCTCTTCTTCCTCTTCTTCTTCTTCCATTTTTCTTCCTCTTCTTCTTCTTCCATTTTTCTTCCTCTTCTTCTTCTTCCATTTTTCTTCCTCTTCTTCTTCTTCCATTTTTCTTCCTCTTCTTCTTCTTCCATTTTTCTTCTTCTCCTTCTTCCATTTTTCTTCTTCCATTTTTCTTCTTCCATTTTTCTTCTTCCATTTTTCTTCACGTGGCAGCCTGATTCAGCATTATCTTGTAGAACAAGAAATCTTTCATCATGTACATTTTTCTCCTCATTGATAATTAATTAGTTTGGCGAAATGCGACCCGGAAATGATAAAAATGTTATCGGACAAAAAAATTAACGGACATTATGGGACTAAAAAATCGAGTTATCGTAAGTTAACTGGTCCGATAACGATAAATGGAAGTTAAATTCCGATAATAGTCCGATTAAAAAAAAAAGTAAACTTCGATAATTATCTGTTATCGGATTATCGCTTTTGTGCCCAACACTGGTGGCAAACACCTATACTCCGATCTCTAGCGGTAGCGCACGGTCGACGCAGACTGCCACGGAGGCCGTACGTAGGACGCACGGCGGGCGTAGGAGAACGGTGGGTCGACCCTGCGTTGCCCGCAGGTAGTCACACAGACCGCAAGGCCACCGTACGTTGAACACAGGGATGCCTTAGGACTACCCTACGGCGACCGTGGAAATAGTGCGGCCGCCGTAATTTTTTGGGGGTTGGCAAAATTCATTTTTCATTGATTTGAGCCTACGGCAGCCGCACGAATAACGCAAGCCCACCGTACGCCCTACGTACGGTCGACGTGGAACACATATACGTCTTGGCTACGGCTTGTCGAATTGCTACGGCCAACCTAGAAATGAAAAAAAGTTATAACTCTGCGCTCTAATTCCACGGAGACCCCTACGGCCTGTAAAAGATAGACATACGACGTAGGGCCACCCTGAGGCCACCTCAGAAACTCTGCGGCCGCTGCGCATTTCTGTCAATTCAGGGGGGGAACGGCCGCCGTATCCTAGCTGTAGAGCAAATGTGACTCGTGCTTAAAGGAGATGCATCTGTCCATTGCACAAAGAGGGAGGGGGTACCGATACCATATTTCAGTGGGAGTGGGTATTGCTAATGTTCATCCCAAAATAAAGCACCCACGCATGTCAAGTTTAATCTTCAGTTTTTGATTCACTTTCTTTCATCACACTATCTCACCAAGGAATTTTATGTACATACGTCCACTTATTGTGGTGGCATGATTTCATGCTTTCAACTGGCTATGAACAACGGTGCATCACCACTGCTCCCGAGTGTGGGGGGATGCTGTGCCCCTATTACCAGTTCACTGGTACTCATTTTTCCAACCTCGGAAGGATGACAGGCTGAGTCAACCCCACCTAGTGTTAATTCAGCGACAGACGGGGCTTCAACTTCAGACCCGAACATCCCAAGCCTACCACCCTAACCAATAAGCCAACACCAGGCTTCCCAATTAATTAGTGGTTATATTTACCTCTGCCACTGAATGTGGACAGAGGTTATGTTTGCACCCTTGTCTATTTCTTTGTTTGTTTATCTGTCTGTGAGCACGATATCTAAAAAAGGTTATGGACAGATTCGGACGAAACATGATGGACAGGTTGGGTGTGTGATAATGTCGAATTGGCTCGATTTTGGTGACAATTGAATCTGGATATGAGAATCTCTAAGTCATTTTTCACCATTGAGAGATGGAGCTAAAAACAAGATAATAATATTTCAGAAAGTTATGAACGGATTATGACAAAACTTGGTGGATGAGTTTGTTAGGTGACAATAACAAGCCAATTAGATTTTGGTTCAGGTACGAATCTAGATTAGATTTCAGTGGAATGACAAACGTAAACTGTTCAGCCTGGCGGAGGTATGCATTCTACCGAGTGCCGTTCTTGTTGTTAATTAGTTTATTTTTGCGAGATTTATTGAACTGTAGAGTTTGTGCTTCCCTCCCCCAGCGACTGGGGAATTTAAAAATGGCTTCCTTTATCACTTGGGTGGTAGTCGGTGGGGTTGAAGGGAAACGGGTGTGTTTTGTTCAAGTGGTGGTAGCAGGCCTACATTCGATATTACTTTACTGTTTACTTATGAATGAGAGATATCTGAGCCAGTAAATGCATAACTCTTATTTCCTCCTCTTTTTCATCGATTATTTGCCACAATCTATTCGAAGAATGTTGCACTTAATGTATCATGTGCACGTGTTTGTGATGTTGGTGTGTTTCCGAAGCCGGAGCATTGCACCCTTCCAATGTGCCGCTTGTTTTGTTTAATAGCTCTTCGTGGCGATTGTCACGTGGCGATTGTTCACTGCAGCGATTGTCATTCTTATTTGAAATGGCAATGAACAGACGGACAATAATTGGGTCAACATCCCAACCCCCCCCCCACGCCCCCCTCCCCTCCATCGCCCCCACTCTGCTCCAAAAAAATCCGCAGTTTTCTTTCCGTGCAATTTTTCCGAATATTATTTGTGATTCAGTCTGTCGTGTAGTATAGCTGAAATAGCTTGCTCCAAAGGTTGCTTTCGACGACCATCCGATTGCGTGACGGGTTGAAACCCGATTGATGCTCATTGTTGATGTCTTTTTATTATTATCATTATTATTAAGAGAGAACAATGAAGGTTTACGATTGGGAATGGTAATCAGTTGTCATAGAAAAAGCAAAAACAGGGCAGGTCCATTTATTTTTTCCATATATCCGGAAAGAGAGATGATGGCTGGCTGCTTGCCAGGTGACGTCACCCTTGCGTGGCAGCATACAGCTAAGCTATTGTGTGTGTGAACACCGCTGCGGATATTCGTATGCAGGTTCTCGCTAGATCTCTCTAATTATCTCTTCTTATATTTGGTTCTCTCTCCTTTGCTACCGTTCTCATTCCTGCGTTGTTGTATTTTTTGCCTGGTTGTCTTTGAATGGTTTTCCCTGTCCGACGTGAAAATGTGCATCCTCTGTTGAATGCTGCCTGATTCGGTGTTGACGATGATGAAGATACATTTTGATATTGGCTTACATTCGTAATAAATAATACCGTGCAACTTACCATTCTTTGTGTTTATTTGTGCCGCTTGGAATTGTTGTGTATTTACCGTTTCACATTTTCCTCTTCCTTTCCACATCCCCATTCTTCCCTTTCCCTGCCAAACCCTCCCCACCCCCACAATCTTCTGCTTGTTCTTCACCGCAGTGCATCTGGAGCAAGTGTCGTTGCCATCGATAACAAGATTGAACAAGCAATGGTATGTGTTGGTTTGCACACGCAACTACTTGTTTAGATGCGAAGCACACACACGCACTGCTTTTCTCTGCATGCCGTTGGTGTTCGCACGAACGCAGACACTTCTCCCGGGCATCAGGGCACCTCTCCACCAGGAATTTAATCGGCGTTTGGTGCGTGAGACCCCTGAACACTAAAGGAACCCGAGTGCTCAGTAGGGTAGGAGGGGGTGGTGGGTGGGGTCGTGTCCGTAGCGCTTGAGACAGAAAGATGGAATGAAACGTATTTGAAACGAGCGTGCTGTTTTGTGCATTTTCGCAAGGTTAGAAACTTCCTAGTTTTCCTGTTTTGTTTTTTTCACCTTTATGTAAATCGTGTTCCATTGTTTCAATGTATGGGCACGCCATTCTTTGACCGTCGCACTTGCTATTGCTCTGTGCTGTTCCCGTCCAAAGATCGACATGATTTGAGTTTGCAGGCATGGCTTGCGTTTTATTGGTTCTTTGTACTTCCTGTGCCTTTTAAAACGACCATGTAATTATTCTCTACACTACCAAATCTTTCTTTAATTCTGTCACATTATCTTCAAATGATGTTATTTTTCACTCTATCTGTTGAAATTTATTTTAGAGGACGTCTGTGAAGTTTAAAGAATTGGGATCCTCCCCCACACGAAACTCCATGGGATACAATTTTTTTTATGTTTTTTTTTTTAACCATCTAAAACCCACCTTCCATGCAAGCCCTTCCCACCCTACCCCCTCCCACAACCACCATATTTTAAATAATTCCGCCCAGCAGTTCAGGAGTGAATCGAGGTCAAATGAATGCCCACACACACACACAGACACTTGTTGAATTATAGTAAGATTCTGAGCAGGAAAAATGCTTTTGGATACACTTACCTACTGGACGTATACATTCGGAGTCAGCAGAGGTTTTGAATGTCATCCTTCATTTAATGGCACGAGGCTGTGTCATCATATGTGGAATTTCGTTGTGGTTTCGTTCACAATAATGGATGCATTTTAATAGGACAGTGGTGACGGTGGCAATTTATACTTGCATGGATTAAACGGGCTTTGCGGAAGCATGGCAGGTTTATTTGGTCATGGTGATGCGATGCTGTTTTAGTGGGGCAACCACAATTTTCATCTACTAAAAGCAATCATTTTTCTCAGCATGGTTTGTTTTGTTACCTTTTCAGCCTTTTTGTATAAAATATTTATGGAAGCATTCCTATAAGGCCTAAAAAAAAATATGTTGTTTCTGGTAACCTGAGTTACCGCGATAATTCCTGCCGACCCCAATTTTAAAATTTTTTTTAATACATATATATATATATATATATATATATATATATATATATATATATATATATATATATATATATGTTTTTTTTCGAGGGTCGACTTCTGGGTGGCCATTTTATGTCCGCTATACATAGCGGCCATTGTTGACCGCTGTGGTCTCAACAGAGAAAATCAGCGGCTGTTTATTTCAGTTAACGGGTCAGCAACTTTAGTCGACATTTTACAAACATTGCACAACCCACCTGGGACACGCCGATGGTGTCTTGTTAAAGGTTGGAAAATGGACCCTGGATTGACATTCCCGACTTTGACAGAAGTCATGGCTGCCGTTCAGATATTTGGTGTTCGTTTTTTTCCACTTAAAGTGCCGATGTGATCACCAAGACACACACGATGTCAGACCCATGAGGTCTGCATTTGACATACTTATGTCTGGAGAAAAACGGCTACCACCAAAAAAACTAAAAGGGATTCTGTGAAGAAGAAGAGGAAGAGAAGCTTATTGCGAACATCAGTCAAATGGAAAAACGAAGTGTAAATATTCGTTCTGAATATTTTAAAATACAGAACTGAATTTCTTGAAAATTATTTTAAGCCAGTTTTGTTACAAAGTAGGAAAAATTACAAGATCTTATTATTATCTCAGTTTTGTGGGTGCCTTTAATCGACGGTGCTGTACTTTGTTTGGGGAGGGGTCTGTTGATACCTTGCAAACAGTGTACACATTTACTTTATACCAGCAAATACTACCTGTCGCTTCACTGACAGGACTACAGGGGTGAGAGGAGGGAAGCGAAGAGGTGAGGGGAAAGGGAGGGGAGAGAGGAGTGGAGGGGAGAGAGGAGTGGAGGGGAGAGAGGAGTGGAGGGGAGAGAGGAGTGGAGGGGAGAGAGGAGTGGAGGGGAGAGAGGAGTGGAGGGGAGAGAGGAGTGAAGGGGAGGAAGAGGGGGGAGAGAGTTGGATATCTGTGGGGAGGGGGGGCGGTGTATAACAATTGCTATGTTGCTGGATTATGCAGATTCAATTTCAAGTGCATTAGTTGGGGGAGGGGGGTGGGTTAATGTTTCTTATTTTGAAGAATATGTACTTCATGGATGCCCCCAAAGGGCGTAATCTGGGATTTTTGTCAACTGGAAAGGGTCTAATATCTGACTATACAAGATTTTCACGGATGATTATTGAGAGATGAACATACATGGCAAGTGACCGGGATTTCATGGGTTTGACCCGTTTTGTTTCTGAAAACCCGCAGACCCATTTCAGTGTGATCAAAACTGATATTTGATGGAAAGTGGGATCGATTTCAAAAACGCAATGTTCAACTTCCATTCCACTCGCAAGGATTGACGCACAAACCGATAGACCTGTAGTCGACATGTTAGGTATCTCGCATCTGGTCTAACGGCTGTGCGACGTCATGAGCCTTCCCTCACCGATGGCCACGTCGACGTCATCTAGGATTCTGCGCACCCAATCACTTCACTTACGATCACATCGATCACATTGCCGTCACCACAAATCCATCGATCTGTGCTTTCCAATTCACTCTTCCACTTCTTGGTGATATTTATCAGTACTTTTGAGTATTTAAATGGCAGGATTTTATTCAATTTTGGTTTTCATTCACACAAGGTGTCCACAAATTACCAAATTCAAACCGTAATAAAAAAATAATTAAAAAGGTTACATGATACCATCGTATTACAAAGACCTACAGAGCTCCAGGTTTGAGTATGGTGCAGTATCTCATCCTATTTCATTGGCTGGAGGGCACTGTCCCATTTCATTGTTTATTACGATTTGAATTTGGAAGGGTAATTGGTGGCATGAGATATCGTTTATGTTGTTATTTCGTATGCAGCCTGTGCCTGCTGGTTGCATCATTTTTCTGAAAGTGCGGTTGTGCTGCTGATGCTGATGGAAGTGCCCCTGTTACCAGTACGCTGGTACTCATTTAGCCAACCTCGGAAGGATGACAAGCTGAGTCAACCCACCTGATGTTATTTCATCAGTACGACAGGGACTCAAACTCAAGACCCGAAGATCTTAAGACAGCCACCTTAACAGTTAAGCCAATACCAGGCTTGTATTGTTGATGAGAATGGCAGACTGGGAGCCACAACTTGGCCTTCTGTTTACAGTAGTTCAGCACATACATGTGCTGCCTCACAGTAATTCCGAAGACGAAAGTATCTTACAAGTACACAAGAACAAGATCGATTGCTGAGGGTGCTTGTCAACTGAGGTCACCTGCTCTCTCCTCACATGCAAAACCAATTTCTGTAAAACCCCGGGTCATAAGTTTGATCCTTCGAGAGATCTCGTCAGAAAGGCCATGAAAACCTGGAATGAATACAATGCCGAGCACAGTCACGTGAAGAGACTCATCCTTCAGGCCGTGGCCACGTCGGTTTGATTGATCTCTGCTCGTTTGGTGCCTCACGATCGTTGAGACGAGTCTACACGAAGACTATAACAGTAACTAAACGTTTGACATTAGTTCTGAACAGCTACAAGAACACCTCGTCAGTAAACACCTATCTCGGTATTTTGGTGTATTTTGTGTCACTGACATCTCGAAAAACGTTTTTACCACGTTTGGTAAAAAATAAATGAATAAAATAAAAACCCGCTTTGGATTCCTACCAACCCGTTTTTCATCACCTCCAACTTGCCATGTACGGATTAGTATTCTTGAATTCCTTCATATGTCCTGTTTAGCCATGTTAATCATATGCTGTCTTTATCACTGCTGAGACCAGCTTCAATGTTTGAAGGAAACCTTGCAGAGATACTAAATTGGTGTCATTTAATCCTCTGACCAGTGTTCACAATACTGTTTTACCCCTAATTTGGTATCTCATGACGGACATGTTAAAGTCCATGATTCTATATCTTTTCAACTATCAACATGCACACACTGATTGGAAAGATGTAGAATCTGAAATACTGTACTACTTCCATTTAAACATGTCCAAAAAAGAAAAAAGAAAATCCCTACCTACCTACCACTCCATTTATTGAGCAGCATGTTACCGGAAACCCAACATTTTGGAGAGGGGGGGCTAAATCGTGCGATGAACATAGCAAGCAGTGAAAAATTCCTTCCCTTTTTTAATCTTATTATTATCGTTACATTTACACTCGGTCATCAAGGTTGATGCTAAAAATAAATGAGCCTCTTATTTTTATATTTTACAATCCTCTGTGATGATGGAAATGAGCCTGGGGAAAAGAAAAAGTCAATAAATATTAATTTTTAAAAACACATGCGTAATCCTCCCTTTTTCCATACTTGATGACAAATGAGGAAATGCTAAGGGATTGCTTCTCTTTGATGTTTGGTATTTTTTTACTGATTCGACATTGTTTATTTATTTTCGAATCTACAATGAAAAGCCCTAATGCTGTTGCACCTTTTTTGTTGTTGTTTGTTTATCTGTTGTTGTTTTTTTTCCCCGTACAAGTTCAAGGCTCATTTGAAGAGCAAGTTGTGATGGAGGGTAAAAAGGCACTATTGATTATGTGGCAGTGAGATTGCTGTACATTTGGACACACCAAGCAAAGAAATAAACAGATAATCAAAAGAATAAGAGAGCAAACACAATAACCTGAAAGTAAGAGGATTGGGCTGAGCGAAGTTGGGTTAAATGGGTTAACGTTTTCAGGAAGGGACGTGGGGATTGACGTGAGATGAGAATGCACCGCTTGCTTGAAGTCGGTATCTATTCAACTCCAGATCAGCCAAGAGTCATGCACCTGCTGTTTGCCCATCAGTGAGATATGAGTACTGGATGACGTAATATAGAGGAGTCTGTCAATTTTTTTTTACAAGACCATTGTAATAGACCAACGAGATAATCCTCCAACAGGTTTTACATTTTAGAGCCAGAAATGTTTCTTGCCGTCATTTTTCACACCAAAAGAAAACATGATAAGAGACATGACTCTTCAATACAGGATGTCCTTGAAGTCCTTGTGCATCTTTCAACTTTTGATGTACACGTGATAGAAACAACCTATAAATGGCAAATTAAAGCATAATTTATCTAGTTTTGTTAATGTTCATGTTTTGATTCATATATTTTTACATATATATACAAATGCATATACAGACTCAAGACTCATGGAAGAGCTAGAACTGAACGGATCAAGATGCAACAGAACAGAAGGAACAGCAGAGAGAGAAAGGGAAACACCAACAGCAAAGTTGAGGGCCAAAATATTGGGAGACTTGGACAAACAATGGGTGTGGGGAGGAATGAGGGGTAGGGGAGGACGCTTCGAGTTTGCCAGACGGGATAGAGATAGATTTGTCTCGATTAAAATACATATTCCAAGTATTTCACCAGCATGTGATGTCATGGTCTGAATCGAGGGAAGAGGCTGTTGCCTGTCTGTCTGAAGGATGAGGGATGTCATGGCAAATGGTAGAGTCGTCAGCAAATAGATAGAATTTTTCAGAGAATCAGAGAGATCATTGATGAAGTTTAGGAATAAGACTTGGCCCAGATCACTGCCTTGGGGTATGCCAACCTTAACAGGGAGAGGAGATGAAAAGATTGCATTGAGAGCCACACATTGGCTATGAGAGTCGAGGAAGTCAGTCACCCAAGTGTGGAGTAACCTAAAGGCAGAGAGTTTGGAGAGCAAGGCAGGATGCCAAACTATCGAAAGTGTCAGATGTGTTTAGAGAGATGGCCCTGATCTCATGTCTGACATTGAGGTCCTCCATCCTTTGTTGGGAGAGTCGGAGCAGCATGCCCTAGGTACAGTGATTTGCCTGGTCTGAATGCAAATTAGTGATCTGAGATGAGGCTGTTGCAGAAAAGGAAGTATTTCACGTTAACTGCGATGATTGGTTTGTAAGCTGATCGGGGGGGGGGGGGGCTTTGTGTGAGCAGGGTGAGGGAGAGGCCTTCAGGTGGTGTGGTGAGGGGGAAGCATTTAGAGGGTGGGGTTAGGAGGGATGCAGAAAATGGGGAGATGAAGTGGAGGGATGCTGATTCTAAATTCCCAAATTGGACAAATGGAGATAAAGAGGAGGTTAGAATTTTTGTGAAGGTACAGAGAAAGCCGGTGCTGTCACTGCTGGAGGAGTGTTGGTGGACCAAGCGCTTCTCTGACAGACTGTTTTTGAAAGTAATTTTTGTGAAGAAGAACAAGAAGAGGAATATATCGTGGTGAAGAAGAAGAACATTTTGGGGGTTTGTTGACAGAGAAATAAGGAAAGTGATGCATTTTTAAATGCTTTTAAAGGAAGAAGTGTTTATATTCAATGAAGATTGTTTGGAAATATTGAGAAAAGGGAAAAAAACAAAGTACAGACAGAAGGAAATTCAAGTACACGGTGGCCTGAAAGTCGCTTTACCCCTGCTCGATTTGTTGCACCTCCCTCCTCTGCCATGGTATGCGGCGACATTGACCCAGGAGAATGATGGAGCGCATACAGATACAATGACTGATTGATTATTGTAAGTAGTAATGCACAATAAAAACATTATATTAAAATGTTTTAAAACGAATGTTTTACCGAGGAGGGGTAAAGCGATTTTCAGGCCACCCTGTAGAAAGAGATCATTGTAGAGTGAATAAATCGGGGGGGGGGTTTTTGTTGTGTTTTTGATGGGAAGAGGAAACATATAGGGAAAGGTTGAGGAGGTAGAAAGTGCAATATTTGGGAAGAAAGAAGGGCAACGAGGAACACGGCACAAAAGGGGCACAGAATTTTCACCGGCTATCTCGTATCTGAGGAGTAGACCTCAAACAATACAAGAACAAATTGACAAATACAAGATACGATTTAACATGGAGAATTGGATGGAAATACAAACAGCAACACAGGCATGAAGATATAACAGAAAACAACGATGAATCCAGTTTGGAAAACCTAGCTTTAATGAGGTGGAAGCGGCAGCTCCAGATTCGACCAACACATGGAAAAATCCCCGAACCGGAAGTCAAATGTTGTTGTTTGATATTGCTGTTGTTGAATCCACCATAACTTTGATATTGCTGTTTCTTGACGAGTTGACATTTTCTGATGAGGCAACTTCTACGTCAACACCACAATTACCGCATTGGGGGGGGGGGGGCAGAAAAACTTCAGGAAATCTGACAACATTAAAGAGACTCACCAAATATCAATGTCTGGTGTTCACCTCGTTTGCTTGACCTGTCCCCATTGGACGACATTTTATGGGGCTAGGTAAAACTGTTTACTCATAAAAAACCACATTTTTTTCGATGAAGTTTGGGCTCCGATCACAAATGCAATTCATGAAATTACTCAACAGCAACTGGAGAATGTTTTCACCAAGTTGGAAAATCGGATTGAATGATTTATTCCAAAATATGGCAGTTGTGTTGGAAGCCGAAAAGATTGAACTGTATTAAGTAAAAATGTTATCAATTATGCTTTCATACACCATGTATATTTTGTTTCTATCATGTGCACATCAAAAGATATAAAAGTTCAAAGTTGAACAAGGACTTTCTGGACATCCTATATATCCAGTGCTGCACCTTAATTTTGAACTAATTTTGATAACCACAAGTCAAACTTTGCCACCTTCCTCTAAGAAACTTCACTTTCCAGGCTTCTTTCAGATTTTACTTACTCTCTAATTTGTTAGTGCTCTAGCAAATCTGCCATCCTTACCTCCTTCCTCTTTCTGACCTCTCCATGAAATCCTGGTGGAAAATCGCTTGATTTAATAAAAAAAAGTTTTTGGGTCTTACACTTGCTGCTACAGTTATTTGGTGAGTTCCTGGAAGCTGTTTTGAGTGAGGAAAACGTCACTTTGAAAGCACATTCTGATGACGTACATTTTTCTGCAGGACCTGGTGAAGTCCCACTTAATGTATGCTGTCCGTGAGGAAGTTGAAGTGCTCAAGGAGCAAATCAAAGAACTAATTGAGCGAAACAGTCAACTCGAACAGGAGAACCATCTACTCAAGAGTCTCGCCAGCCCAGAGCAACTACAACAAATGCAAACACAACTCCCTGCACCTGCTGTCGCTCCTGGCCAACCTGGGCAACTCTCATCCACAATGGGCGCTGCCAACCCAACACCCAACATCGCTCAGCCCCCTCTGTCGCTGCCGCCCTCATGAGCTTGATGACCGTAGCTGTCCGTCCGCCCATCCAGGAATTGCCGATCAATTCTGCATGCTGCATGTGGCTTCTGAACCACAGTACATGGCACTTGGTCGCAGGAAGAGGTGGGTGGAAGCAGTGAGACGAGACGTTTTGGCTTTTGCCAACATGCTGTATTTTCTGAGGCCCTGGACTTGTATATGATGGACATTTATTGAATTGGAAGTCAATTCTGATTTTTTGTTTGTTTGAGCAAATTAGAGAAGGTAAGTGAATGATAAGTAAAGATAATGTGATGCCTGCTGATGCCAGGCAATTTAGCTGGCCAATAATCCTGTATGCCTGTGTAATGGAGTACAACCATTTGCCAAACCAAGCTTGTTGTAGACCTTGCTATCAGTAGCACCCAGTGTGATCTTGACCCTTGCTGCAATTGTGAAAGTATTGTGCCAGAAATGAAGAGTATCTAAGTGTATATTTCTGTATGTACTGTATGTATACTGCGTAACTGCAGAAGCGGTGTAGATATTGGCATGACATGGAGAATGGATGTCCGAGTGATGTGCATTTTTGTGTCCATTTGATTACACTAATGTGAAAAGGATATTTAAATAGAGGAAGATATTTAAGTTATGGTATCAGCCAAAGATATCTTGGAAATGAGGGAGAGAAAAAACAGTCAGTAGGAATCAGTATGTGGTTGTTGAGACATTTGTGTTGCTCTGTGCTTTGTTTTTTTATTTTTATTGTTTTTTTATTATTATTATTATTATTTTTTTTCCTCATGTTTGGAAACCATCCCTCTCATTTCCATCTTTAGCCTTTAAAACTTGCTGTCACTCACTCACTCAATATCAATGTTTAACGAGTCCAAGATGCACTTGCCTGTTTATGCATTTGCTGAGCTGGTGAAGTGGTAGTTGTGAATTTTTGGCTTTTTGCACTGTCTTGCTTGTCTGTTGAGTGTGCTTAGATTTGAAGTTGCCGGCAATGACGTAACCTGTGAATCCACTAAGAATGCATGTCGGTCATGTCTATCTATGTACTGCACTATCTCTGTGTACTTCTCCCAACCATTACCCATTAAAAATAATTATGGCACCTGCTTCCCTGTGTGTGTTTCCTGAGTTTATATTCGGAAGTTTTGTCACTCTTGAAGTTGATAGGAAGCAGATTGAAATTCCTTTCAAAGTGCAGCAGCAGGGAAATGTTGAGAGTAGGATGCACTTGTTATGAGGTGACCGAGAGATCTTGGGTTTAAATCTCGTCATTTCTTAAAGGGTTTCGGTTGAGGCTGGGTCTGCCTGTTTGGGGTTGTGTTCCATGTTTTTTCATTGTGGTCCTCCAACCCCAGGTTTGAATTACACATATTGTTTAGTCTCGTCTCCTCACGTCTTTGTCTATGATTATACAAGTCAATTTATGTATTCTGGCCCCCCGTGTCGTGCAATTTATTTGAGGAGCCTTTGACATTACCTTGAAAAAGAGAGAGAAACAAAAAAGAACCTGTGAATAATTGTTTAAATAATAATTGATTTGTACATGGATTGTTTATTTATTTATTCATATTGAGGCTGCTTGGCTGCATCATTTTCTGGGGGCACGGCTATGCCGCTGATGCAACGCCCCCATTACCAGCATGCTGATAGTCATTTCGCCAACCTCAGAAGGATGACAGGCTGTCAACCCGCCTGGCGTTAATTCAGTGGTTCGACAGCGGCTTGAACTCAACACCCCCTAAGATCTTCAGCCAGCCACCCTAACCGTTAAGCCAACACCAGGCTTTGTACATGGATAATAGCCAAATAACCTTTTCCTATGCCAGATGATGTTTCAAATGTTGAAGAAATGAATCCCCAAGTGCTCATCTCCCCCCCCCCCCACCCCCATGTTCATAACATTCTGAATTCCTTCATCCATCAAAATAAAACTCATGAGGAAGCAAGACATTTAAAAAAGAAAAAAGTGTTTTCTTTCAATGTCATCTTGTGTCCAATATATTTTCCATTAATTGTTTGCAATATTGATTACTCCTCCACTTGGGCAGAAAGGCCCAGCAATACCTCGGGTGGAGGTGGCTGCAGTCAGCAGTCGTTCTGATCAATAATGCATCAAGCACGAAAGACCAAGACATAACCATTGCTCCTCAGTTTAAAGCTGACTACAAGTCTCCTTGTGAGTCAGAAGCGACAAAGCTCTCAAAATGTGTTTTTAACAGTACGATGAGCAATGATGATTTCAGAGAAATTACTAGGTAGTAATTGAGCTTCCTAAAATGAGTTGAATCTTGCTAGTTGACTGCAGAGTCACAGCCTCGAGGTGGCATAAACTACACAAGGTGCTGGAAGGATTCACCATGGATGATTATACATTTATCAAATTTTCTTGGCACTGATGTATTTAGTTTCTCTGAGTTTCTCCGTCTATAATGCTTTATTCTAAAGAGTTTCTGCTGTTGCAGAAGAATACAAATGGAACCATTGGAAAGGTAATTGGAATCGTTTTACTTGGAATAATGATTTGTTTGTTTGATCACAAACTTGGCCATTTTAAATGCCTGTGTTTATGGGATTGAGGAAAAAGTAGCAGGACCTCAAGCTTTAAATCAGCAGGTCCAAATGTAGAAAAAAAAAATAGAAAAACAGCAATACAAAACAAAAACAAGAAAAAGAGCAATCAGAGATTGCAGACCCTCACCAGGACTTGTTTTGTGTGGTGTTTGTGTACTGCTGTGTTACGTAATTAATACGAGACATAATTAGAACTGCTACTTTATAACCGCTGGCAGTGATGACCGGGTACCAAGACGTCCCGATTTGATGCAACTCCCCGCTTTGATTGAACACCTGACTGATCCATGGCGTTTATTATTATTGCTCAATTGAATTTGAATAATTATAATAAATGTCATGCGAGAGACAGACAGAATAAAAAAATCGACTGACCAATATACTTGAAAAAAAAATCTTTGATTTTGCAAGTAACAAACAAACAAGAACAAGCAGTCATCGACTGGTACTTACGAAATCGTCAACTTGACCTCTGACCTTGTCTAATTAAAGTTGTCTCTAGAGAAGGTAGCGACGCAAACCAGAAGTTTCTACGATGATTCTGTACCAAACCATCAAAAATCGAATGTTTGACCTCACTGTGACCTTGACCTTTGACCGATTTTGACCAAAATGTAATCAGGGCCAGCCATCACCCTCCTGAATCACGTGGTGTAATTTGACATTGGTAGCTTCTTCCGTTCTCGAGTTATCGTGCCTACAAACAAACAAGCAGTCATAGACTGGTACTTACGAAATCGTCAACTTGACCTCTGACCTTGTCTAATAAAAGCTGTCTCGAGAAAAGGTAGCGACGCAAACCAGAAGTTTCTACGATGATTCTGTACCAAACCATCAAAAATCGAATGTTTTGGATGTTTGACCTCACTGTGACCTTGACCTTTGACCGATTTTGACCAAAATCTAATCAGCGCTAGCACCACCCTCCTGAATCACGTGGTGTAATTTGACATTGGTAGCTTCTTCCTTTCTCGAGTTATCATTTTTTGGATGTTTGACCTCACTGTGACCTTGACCTTTGACCGATTTTGATCAAAATCTAATCAGCACTAGCCATCACCCTCCTGAATCACGTGGTGCAATTTGACATTGGTAGCTTCTTCCGTTCTCAAGTTATCGTGCCTACAAACAAACAGAAACGGAAGGCATCAAGATACTTACGAAATCTTTAGATTTCGTAAGTAACAAACACACACAAACAAACACACACAAACAGATGACGGTAGTCATCAATATACTTACGAAATCTAAAGATTTCGTAAGTAAAAAGGTGTCGTGTAGAGCTTGACAATACAGTACTAGCAAAATATGTCCCCCTCTCCAAATGTTGCCATGGATACATCAAATTGTCTATTTCATTAAGATTAAAATTGGCAATCATGATCAAAGCTCATAGCCCAAGAGTCCACAAAGGTTTATTTGTGTTTTGTTTGCCAAAAGGTCTGAGAGTTGTTTCTGGAGTGAAAATGTCTGTAGAATTCGAATATGCTGATCTGATAAATATCCACTTGGACAGTTTTCCACAAATCGCGTTTTTATAGGGGTACCGTATAATTTCCCGTGAACGCATTTCGTTTCGAAAACGTTCCGAACGAACTTTATAAGTAATTAATTTCCACTCAAGCCCAATAGCTACACCCAAAAATGAGATGTCATGCGAAAGCTTATTGTTGGCCGGATTCTATGAACTATTCTGTTTCTCAATTTGACTTCAAAAAGTTGGATTAGCCTGATTTCAATGATTAACCCCAATTTTACTTACCGGCGCATTTTATCATCATATTTTTTTGTGTATTTTTTTTCCAATCCTGAGGTTTTCAAGAGGATTATTTACAAAACAAATGTACTATTTTGAAGAACTATCATTCCCATTTCCTATGCAAAAACAATCACACAAAACGGTTTATATTTTGCAGAGTAATGACTAAAAGAGTATACATGGGGTTACTTGTAAAATATTGCATTTTTCGAGATTTACATAATTCTCAAGCAAAGTGACTCATTGCAAAATATTATGTTTTATATTGATATAGTGTATATACTACCTCAATGTTCTTTGCAAGTGGAAAAGTTCTTGTCTGAGTAGTATACCCAGATAATTGGTTATTTGGTATTCTCTATTTTCAGTGAAATAGATGATCGGACGTCTGTTTCATTTTTTGTTGCACAAATGTGACATACTCTAACTATAGCAGATGCATGTATAATATTCTATCTTCTGTTGACCAGACTACGATGTTTATGTGTCGCACGTGTATTCCCTGTATAATGAATGTAGTTGGTGGTGGTAGAATCACATTTTTTTTTCTTTCAGCTTCACCAACAGCAAACAAAATGACATCAAAACGTACATGCATTCTCCATATTCATGGCAATACTACCGAAGAAGTCAAATCTTTTGACGACAATACATGGTGGAAAGTGAATTCTGTTCATGAAAAGAGACATTCCACAGTAAAAGACTCGAAGTATTTCAGAATAAGCCTTCCTGCTGAATATGACCAGACAACTGGTTATCACAAACAGTGCTACAAAGATTTCACTGCACTGTCCATTGCAAATGCGGAACAAGATTCAGCTGGCCCATCACGATCACACGTACTGCGTTCTGAAGGCAAAGGAAGTATGATATCACCATTCCTGCAGGAGAAATTACATACGTCATTGCCAAACCGCAATGACGATGAAAGATGATGTCTTCAAAGTTGGCCACTCACAAAGCAGCATTCCAGGAACTCCAGAAGCATATCGATGTAACCTTGGTGTCAAATCAAGGAGCAGAATACCTGTCATCATTCCACGTGCGCTCCCTCACCTTGCTTGGAGACGATGAGACGACATCCCGCTAGAAGCTTGGCCGACAAGATCCTGAAAACGTATCCAAATGAACTGACCAGTCATTGTGTAAGTCGCAAGACAGGGACAATCATACATAATGCTAACCTCAGTCAAGATGCCACAATCAGGCGTGCCAATTTTGATGATCATGCAGTACAAGAAGCTGCATTCTACCTTCGGTCCCTGATATTGAAGGTTCAAAGCGCACAGGATGACTTACCAAGGCCAATCACAACAGAAGCGTTGGAAGTAGGACAGGCAGACCCCTCCTGGTGCTGTCCATGAGTTCTTCAGGGTGCTGTACACAGGATCAAACGAGAGGGGGAGCACTCGGTAGAGTGCAAAACCTCCGCCGCCAATACTGCTGGGTCACTTAATTGAACCTGATATCATTTCATTGTAGGTCAAAACGGATCAGACTCTACTGAACCACGATTGAATAAACTAAACGAGATCGACGCGCATGTAGAAATGCCAAAAAAAAAAATCGAAATTTTTTTGAAAAAAAAGTTGCAAAATTTCTTGGTTTTTTTTCTCTAACAAATTTTTTTTGGGGGTTGGAAATCACTTAAAACAAGTAGAAATGCAAAAAAAAAAAATTCAAATATTTTTCAAATAAAATCGAAATTTTTTTTGAAAAAAAACATTGCTAAATTTTTTTTTTTTTTTTTTTTTGGACCAAGTCCAAAATTTAATGGCATGATCCTTGGACCATACCTAATCCCCCCACCAAGTTTCGTCGAAATTCGTCCAGGAGTTTTTCCGTAATACTGTTCACAAACAAACAAACAGACAGGGGTGAAAACAGTAACCTCCATCCATCTCCGATGGCGGAGGTTAACAAGCCGCCTTGGGACGAATGCATTGAGAGACTGGTGAAATCTATGTCCGATGTGTTGTACGTCACAACTAGGGCCAGAATAAAACCAGGGAAACACCTCTGCATGGTACTCGCTTTAAAAAGTATGACAGGAAGCCGGAAAGTTGTTGATATTTTGAACCGATTTGGATACAGTGTTGGCTATCACACAGCCGAGGCCCTAGAGACCGAATTAGTCACTGACATATCTGGTCGTAAATGTACCACACCCAATGGAATCACCAAAATGGTCTGACTTTGTACCAGTTTAGCATGGGACAATTACGATGAGCTTACGGAAACTGTCAGGCAGCGGAACCTTGCACGTTACTGTAGGTATCTGCTATCAGAACGAGCCGAACATGACACTGGACGAGTCACCCGAAGAACCTCCCTTCCAGCGACAGCTAACTTCAGTGGACACTGCTGGGACACAGTTATAGTTCGAAACGAGTATTCCACATAAAGGAACACACTTTGGAACCATATCGCAAGAAACCTAAGATGACAGTCTTTCAGTCTGCAGTCAAAAGCATCCCAAGACCACCGCATCTCACTGACATGGAATATAGAGATATATTCTGGATGATGAGCATCGCACTCGACAAAACACCATTCTGGACAGGTTGGAACTCGCTTGTCACAGAAGATCCACTCTCCAGGCAGAGAATTGCCCACATGGAGAATTTGAATCTCCCTCCGACTCGGCTAGACGTAGTGGCTGAAACGCTACGACCATCTCAGCGGGTTGCTTAGGAATGTAGAGAGGACTTCGTCGTGGTCCACTATGACTTAGCTCTTGCTAAACCAGCTCTACAAATCCAAGCTGCCGAGGATCCTACGTATAACAACGTGTTCATCTGCTTTGGACCCTTTCACATTGAACTTGCGTATTTTGGTGCTCTGGGACACTTCCTCGATTGCTCTGGTGGCCCACAGAAATAGGCGATCTTGCTCCGGGGTCGCTGAATGGATTTCTACGAGGAAAACACTTCAATCGGTGAGCGGAATGGATGCCATTCCAATACTGTATATTGTTACGGCTGTGGAAATTCGCAATACACCATAAAGGGTCCTTATATCAGTTATGACGCTAAGTTTATGTACAGATAGTTCCCCACCGTTGTTTAAAGGGAATTCGTGTGATTCATCGGGCTGCGACTCTTTGAGATAGCCGTTTTTCTGTCCTATCGTTATTTTGGACCGTCGGAAGACTTCAAACGAAGGCCCCGTGAAAGGCCTACAACGGCGTGCGAGTTTTCCCGCCTTTTTGCGGCGCCGGGGCTAACGGGAGAGGCTGCGAGAGCTCGCTGGCGATTGGTGGATTCAGGGTGTGAGGCAGCTGTGAGGAGGGAACGCCCCTTTTCGAGGAGCTTCTCGAAAGGGCTAGAGGAGAGGTGGAGCCAAAAAGGGGGTGGAGCGAAGGGGTGGAGCCCCGCGCTATATAGGGCAGACCGTGCGTGGGCTCGGCCTCTCTCCCTTGGTCGCCAGGGTCGACGTCACTCTCTCTCTCTCTGATCCGAAAGCCCTCTCTGCCTCTCCTTGGTGCATCTCTCTCTCTCTCTCTCTCTCTCTCTCTCTCTCTCTCCTGCGCTCATGGTCCGGCGAGCGGCCTGTTGGTGGAGACGCGGACGGGAGGCGCAGCAGTGCTGGCTGTCTGGTGGACCTGCGCGTCCGGACGAGGGGTGCCGGAGAGGGTTCGCCGGCCGCGTGGGAGGCCGGAACCAGGCGCGACCACGCTGACGGTCGTGGGAGAGAGACTGGACGACCACTAAAGGGAGGTCTTTTCGTGTGTGTGTGTGTGTGTGTGTGTGTGTGTGTGTGGCGCCGTGTCCGACAAGTAAACCTGTGTGAGTGACTGTACATCATCGTAGTCGGTAGTAGTACTTTCTTTGTCGCTTGTATATTGCATGATTCCTTGCTTGTGTTGTGTGTGGAATATGTGCTTGCTATAATAAATGTCCTTGTGTGAAATGTATCTCGTTCGTCGCATCTTCTTTCCACATTGAAAGTGCCATCTTGCATCGTGGAATGAGTAGTGGGTTTTTAACACCCGATAAATAATCACATCCGTCGGGGTCGGCGATAACACCGCTCGGTTATCACTGTAGCACGAAATGGACCGCTTAAGCAGTTCGTGTCCTAGGCCGACCTGCGGCGAGGTACGATCACCCGGTCGACTTGTCGCGCAGGTACTTAGGTAGATCGAATTTGGCGAGCAACCCTATCCTGCGCGGGTGGGCAATTGGCACGATCGTGGTGAGGTTAACCCCCCACCCGTGACTGGCTCCTGGCGGTAGTTCCAGGAGGGTCACGACTGAATTGTCCGTCCGGTGGGCGACGCGGTCGCGATTCGAGTTACGTGGCCGATCGCACGCCAGGCGGGCCAGAATTCGTAACAATATCATCAAATAAACATGCATCATGTCGTGTCTTCTTCATTTTGATGATATAATACTAACAACACATTTTGTATATTTATAATTACCTTCGCATTCTGCGAAAGGTTATGTTTTGGTCGGCGTGTATTTATTTATTTATTTATTTATTTGTTTATTTATTTATTTATTTATTTATTTGTAATCTTGTGATTCGTATAACTCAAAAAGTATTCAACCGAATTGCATGAAATTTGGTGGGATGATTGGTTATTAGCCAGGAAGCATTCGATTTGATTTTGGGATCGTTCGGGTCAAAGGTCAAGGTCAAGGTCACGAAAAGGTCAAAATCGTCTTTTTACGATAACACGGTCAATTTTTATTCAATTTGCATGCAACTAACGCCAAAATGTTCAGAATTCAACGCCTCATCTTGTAATATGCAACATGACACAATGACGCCCATGCTCTTGTTACCGGTCAGGGGGGTCACGACCTTGAAAAATATGCGGTTTTTGCCATAACGCGGTCAATTCTTGTCCGCTTTACATGAACCCAGCACCAAAATGTTCAGAATTTAATGCCCAATCTTGTGGCACAATGACGTCATAACACATGTCACCGGTTGGGGTAAAATGTCGGGGGGGGGATCACGCCCTTGAAAAATATGCGGTTTTCGGCATAACTCGGTCAATTCTTGTTCGATTTTCATGAAACCAGCATCAAACGAGATTACCTTCTCTTGTTGAAACGTATTCACCGAGCTTGCGAGTGAAGACTCGCCAAAACGACGTGAGTTGATTGTTGTTTAGTCCGTAGCCCCCGAAAGTCGGGGTGGGGGGGTCATGACAATATAGATATGTGGTTTGTGTCATAAGACCATTCATATGAAACCAGTTCCCCACACTCATACCAAGAACAAAAAAAGTAGTGGCGGCGAAGGTATGCGCTCTATGAGTGCCCGTTCTAGTTGCAGATGTAAGCGGCTTCATCCTCTCCTAGCGACAGCTTTCCAAGTTCTCCACTTCCAGAAGTTTCTTGAAGACACTGGTGCATTGCCTGAAACCTTTCTGACTGCAGTAGTATCTTCCAGACGAGATCTGACCCCTGATGCATTCCATAACATAGAAGTAAGCAACGACGACACCATAGTCATGAAGAAGTATACAGAGTACACAGCACTGACCCTCAGCGGTCATCATGGGAACACAGCTAAGTTTTGGATGTTGTACATCGAACTAGTCCATATCTTCTTGCGATTCAGTCGAGCGTATAGAACAAATGACCTGCAGCTATTCATTTTCTCCTTGGGCCAAATGTGTCCCATCTTCGTTGCTGGGAATCGTCCCAACTACGCTCGATGGCTGGTTCATTATTATCACAATCTGATGAACCTGGACAACACACATCCTGGTGTTCGAGAAGCCTTAGAAAATGGAGCTTTATCTGTGAGAAGAACCAACAAATCATTCTCGCAAACTCAAGTTGACATCACCCTCGAGCAGACAGTGAATGCTGATGCTGCATCAAGGCTGACAGAAATCACTTCGTTCAGTCAGTCCCACAGTGCGAGACAGCGGTGGATGGTCACTGGAGCTGCCAGAAGTTGTATTGTTAGAAGCCTCCTTGACAAAGCTGGCTTGAAATTGAAGGAAGACGTCTCCAAATCGTTGAAACCGTATCGAGTCACCCGAGACAATAATGATCTCTCGAAGCTGCTTGACGCAATCAAGAACACCATGAACCCGTTTGATCAGAACACGAATGAAACCCTCCACTGCATCACGACTGGCACCAGTGTACAAATGATATCAAGGAGGATCTCTTGGGGTTTCAAGTGAAAAGCCAGGAGTTGTATGATAATCTCACAGCAGAGAGCTTCAACGATCAAGCTCGCTTCGAGAAACCAATCAGCAGAAGGAAGATCAAGGACTTTGTGAGTGCTGCTGTGAATAAAAACATCACCACCAAGGACCAGAAGGTAGTCGAACTACAAGGGACCAGAGACCTGTTTGGAAGGCTACTCTACATCAGTACGTTGGAAAGGATAGATATGAGAAAGTCTTTCAATATCCACTGACTCCAATTCCACTCGCCCTGGCGCACGTGGATGGTAGCATCAACAAAACTGACAAGTCAAAGCTTCCCCACAAGCTGGATATTGACGTCACATTAGTCGATGCGATGTTCCTACTACACACATCGCTGAATCTCCCTCCCACATTTGGTGGGGTAGCTGAAGTAATCCTCCGCCGGTTGTGCAAGATGTCACCACGCACTGATCTTGTTTGTGATACGTACATCACTCCAAATATCAGAGGCTGAGCGAAACAGACGAGGGTCAGAAGAAATGACGTTTGCTGTGACAGGTCCTGAACAGAAGCGGCCTCAGAATTGGCAAACAGCTCTTCAGTCATCTTCCATTCGTTTGCAAGGAAGTGAAGAAATCCTGCTTTGAAGGAACAACAACAGATGTGCTAGCATCCTGAAGGATCACATTGTGGTCATGGGTCTGGATGGTGTCTGCTACACGTTCAGAGAAAACAGAAGGAGTGTATTCAGAGAAGACACAGAGATATTGAACTGCCAACATGAAGAAACTGACACTCGACTTGTGTTTCATCTTGATCATATCATGCAAGTTTCACCAGCCACAACGATGAGGGTCAGAAGCAACGACACGGATGTCCTCGTGGTTCTGTTGTGCTTTGCAGGTGCCTCACACGACTGCCCAAACGTATGGATGGATGTTGGACTCAGCAGTAACAACACCAGGCGATGCATCAGTTTTCCCAAACCGGTTGATGAATTGGAGTCTACTGTCCTGCAAGCTCTTCCTGGACTTCATGCATTTACTGGTACCGACTTCACAGCATCCTTCATGAACAAAGGAAAACAGAGACCCCTTGACATCATGATGAAACACGAACAGTTCATTTCGGCGTTTGTCATGCTCGGGGAGCACCACAATGTGCCTGATGAAACAGTTTCGACAATTGAGCATTTTGTATGCTCGCCGTATGGGAAACACCACTTGCTCAGCATTGGCACTGCCTGCTATGTTATGCTTCAACACACATATGCGCCAAGACAGCTGGGGGATCCACTGGAGAAGATCAAGGTGTAAACCCAAGCAGCATGTCGCCTTGTCGATCCGTTCTGATCAAGAGAGCAAATTATGTTGCCTCTCTGTGGAAGAAAACTGCACGTCAAGATCCATATAGCTTATGTGGCCAGCCGTGCCAACACGGATGGATCCTGGTTGATGGAAGCTACATAATCGATTGGTTTGATGGTGATCAGATGCCACGCCACATCAGCCAGATCCTCAGTGAAAAGGAATCGGTCATCGAATCAGAGGATGAGGATGTGGAAATGTCGCACAGAGAACTTTTTGTATGGATCAGATGAATCGGACGTGGATGACGATGATTGGAGATGAGCAAAATGGAAAGCTCATTGTGCGATGAAGGTTCAGATACATTCATGGACTCATTATAAAACTGAAGATTACCAAGACACTTATCCAGATCTATAGGAACATATTGAACAAAAGTCAATAGATTTGCATGCTCATTTTCCAAACCTCTCAACACATTGCT
Organism: Eptatretus burgeri; assembly: GCF_056783735.1. Lineage (NCBI taxonomy): Eukaryota > Metazoa > Chordata > Myxini > Myxiniformes > Myxinidae > Eptatretus > Eptatretus burgeri. The sequence continues at coordinate 63,065,778 of NC_140965.1, forward strand.
ATTAATACACATGGATGACAACCATTTAATTTATGAGACAGATATATCTGATTATTATGATTATGTTATTATACATTGTTAACAATTTTGTCATATTATGATAATGTCAATAAATCACTATATTGTAATTAAAACGTAACGTCGACTTATTTTACATTTACATGTATATTCCAAGAATCATCAGAAATTGCGATATTTTCCAAGTAACCCCATGTATACTCTTAGTCATTACTCTGCAAAATAAAAACCGTTTTGCATGATTGTTTTTGCATTGGAAAAGGGAATGATAGTTCTTCAAAATAGTACATTTGTTTTGTAAATTATCCTCTTGAAAACTTCAGAATTGGAAAAAAGACACAAAAAATATAAGATGATAAAACGTGCTGGTAAGTAAAATTGGGGTTAATCATTGAAATCAGGCTAATCAACTTTCTTGAAGTCAAATTGAGAAACAGAATAGTTCATGAAATCCAGCCAACGATAAGCTTTAGTATGATATCTCATTTTTGGGTGTAGCTATTGGGCTTGAGTCAAAATTAATTACTTATAAAGTTCGTTCGGAACGTTTACGAAATGAAATGTGTTCACGGGAAATTATAGGGTACCCCTATAAAAACGCGGTTTGTGGAAAACTGTCCAAGTGGATTTTTATCAGACCAGCACATTCGAATTCTACAGACATTTTCACTCCAGGAACAACTCTCAGACCTTTTGGCGAACAAAACACAAATATACCTTTGTGGGTGGCCTCCTGGGCTATCAGGTCAATCGGATGAAAATTGATTATTTTTTCAGATTGAAATTGATTTTAGAAGTTTGACTTGAGTTGACCTTTGACCTCAAATAGTTGGTTTCTCTTTTCAGCGATGCACTATGCAATTGCTGTTAAATTTTCAAGTCAATCGGATGAAAATTGATTTTTCAGATAAAAATTTATGATTTTCGAAGTTTCACCTTTTGATCTCAAACATTTTTGGTTTCCCAATTCAGTGACGCAATATGCAAGTCCTGTTCAAATATATCAAGTCAATCAGATGGAAAATGACGATTTTATAAATTTGACCTCAACATGATCTTTGAACTCAAAATCAATCGGCTTCTCAGTTGGGACTACATCTACAACTTCTTCGATTTTGCAAGTAACAAACGGAACCAAATGCAATACCCTCTCCTCCGGTGAAGGAAACAAAAACAATCGAAAAAAAAAAAATATATATATATATATATATATATATATATATATATATATGGAAATGGAAGGAGTTCACAAACGACAACGACAGCCACAACAATTGCGTGTTGTAAAATTCCTTTTTCACGTGTTTTTCATCTTACATCCTCATTGAGATTCAGAGATATACAATAGGTTTGTGATGTACAACATGCTCTCTTTTGATTAAACCCATCAGCCAAGCCACGGGACACACTCCTTGTATCTATAGGATAAAAATAATTTAAAATATTGGATTTTTTAATTTGTTTTTTTTAATCACTCCTTAGTGTCTAAGCCTTTGTAGGTATGTCGTATGTGAAAGGTAATATTAAATTATTCCTGACCCCATTCCTTAGTGGGTGGAGGGAAATGTTTTCGGCTCCCACAAAAAACCCCAAAATTGATTGACTACTGTTATTAGTTTTTAATATGAAGTGTCTGTTTGTGTTTATTTCACTTCTGTGCATTCCTGAACTGCTTGATGGAATGAATTGAAAATTGGTGTTTGTATTCTAGGTGTGCACAGGAGGGTTTTCGGATGTTCAGGGTGGCGGGATGACCCGGACTCGGTGTAAATTTGTATTATTTAGCGCCACCTGGTGGGAATGGGGGCCTCAGACGTGACCTCGGCCCATTTTGGCATCCCCAGGCGGCCTGACCGCATGTCCGTCTTGTACATAATTCATGAAAATTCCAGGAGAGTGTTGGCTCATGGCAGCCCCGAGGGCCATCCAACTCCAATCACTTACGACATTTACAAATTGTGAATGCATCCACATAATGCATACTCATCGCAACTCCAGGCTGGCTTACTTGGAGTCCTGTGGGCCAATTTCACCGCATTCATATATGACCATCTATAAATTGTGTACACATCTGGACATCATAGAAGAAGGGGACGGACAGATTCTCTGCCTTTTTTTTTAATACATAGTCGAAGCTCATGGGAGAGTTAGTACACTGAACGGATCAGGACGTAACAGGACAAAAGGAACAGTGGAGAAACTGGGGGGAGGGGGAAGGGGAGAACTGCCAACAGCAAAGTTGAAGGCCCAAGATAAAGGGAGGCTTGGCCAAACAATGGGTGTGGGGAGGAATTGGGGTGGGTGGGGGGGGGCAGGAAGGATTGCCGACAAGGTGGAAAAACTGGAAATCTTGAGATTGGAGGGGGGGTTAACGAGGTTAGAAAATATCATGGTTTTGGCTTGGGGATGATCTGAGATGGTGGTGAACAGCTGTCATGAAGACCTGGGGATTGAAAAGGCCAAAGCTCGGAAAGAGTAAAGGGTGCAAGACCAGAAAGTGAGAGGCCCATAGACCCAACTTCAGTGTGGGAGATTCCATGATGATAATCTGAGCAAGATGTGAGGCAGGGGAGTCAGTCCAGAGGAGAGAGCATTACTCCATAAAGCTGTGGATGAAGGTCTTGTAGGTGGATAGAATTTCAAGTGTGCCAATAAATGATTTTTTTATGACAGAGGATGCCTAGTAGGTGGCTGGCTTTGGAGGCCAACTTTGAAATGTGGTTTGTCCAAGGAAGATCGTGGCTGATAGTGAGATCCAGGAGTTTGAATGACTGAACTACAAGAGAATTGTTAACAAAGTAGATAGGAGGGTTTGCCAGACGGTCCCTTCGGAAAGAGATAGTGAGAGTGAGATTTGTCAGGATTGAAAGACATATTCCAAGTGTTTGATCATCTTGTGATTTTGTCAAGGTCTGAAGAGAGGGAACAGGTTGCAGTCTGCCTGTTTGAATGATGAAGTATGACAGCAGAGGGTGGAGTCATCAGTGAAGAAAGAAAGAAGATTTTCCAGAGAGTCTGAGAGATCATTGATGAAGATCAAGAATATGACTGGGCCCTGAACATTGCTTTGGGGCAGTCCAGCCTAAACAGGGAGAGGAGATGAAGGGATTCTGTTGAGAGCCACACGTTGGCTATGAGACTAGAGGAAGCCAGTATGCCATGTGTGGAGTTGTCCTTGGATGCCATAGGCAGAGAGTTTGCAGAGCAAGGTGGGATGTCTGCTATTGAAGACTCCCATCCATTGTTGGGTGAGTAGGAGCAGCACATTCAAGGTAGAGTGACCAGGTCTAAATCCAAATTGATGATCCGAGATAAGGTTGTTGGTGAAAAGGAATGATTTTATGTCAACTGCGATGAGGAATTCCGTGATCTTGCTGATGAGTAGAAGTAAGCTGGTCGGTCTGTCGGTGATGGATCCGTTTTTGCACGTTTCTTTATGTGAGGTTGTGATGTCGGTGGATTTATAAACAGATGAAAGAAGATCAAGTGCAAATTGTAGGGTGAAAAGGGCACAGAGAGAATGCATAAGAGCAGCAGAGCACATTTTTAGGACATAGGAGCTGATGCTGAGCAGAGTCGATGGGTGAAAGAACCTTCTCAGGTACAAAATATAGAGTCATGGAGCAGTTGGATACGACAGGGTGGTAGAGTACGTACAGAGAGTGAGTGATTGGGAGACACAAGATTGGGAAGCAAACACAAAATTGAGGCATTCGGCTTTCTCACGGGTAGAGTCGGTTGTGGTGCCATTTGAAGCGAGGGAAGGGATGGAAGGGGAGTATTCACCAGAGACAGACTTAACAAGGTGCCACGAGGTTTTGGAAGAGTGAGACAAGTTTGAAAGTTCATTCTTGAGGTTGGACGGATGTTGTTTTCTGGCTCTCCTGAGAGTGCACAAACACCCGCCGTGTTGTGGACTTTTTCAAATGCCCTGAGATTGCCTTTGGTTTGATTAATTTGGGATGATGCCTGTGTTCCAGGCAGAGCACAGAACTGCATGCAACGACATGAGTACAGCATTTCCACCATCCTTGAGAAGTTCAGCATTGTTGCCACAAATCTCAAGAGCTTTAGCCCATTTCAACCTGTTCACTGCAGCCCGTTTCCACAAACGTAGGTGGATCACAGTTGATTGAAGGGTCAGCAACAGGGATAGTAACACCTTTTACTTGCAACTCAACAGCTGATGGATTAGCCTGGTACAGCCTCTTAAAGTAACCGGCCCAGCGGGCCTTCACTTTTATACCCCCGTATCAACAGCCGACCACCCTCCGCTCTCACTGCAGTACACCGAGGGATGGGCTTGGAGGAACGCAATGCATGAATTCCCCTGTAAGCTGGTCGAGAATCACTTGACCACAGCTGATGCTCTACCCCCTCACAGATTCCTCACACATCGACCTCCTGTCCACCATCCGTGCATGTAGTTTTATGCCTGAACTCCCTGAACAGCTCAGGTCTGTCATTCAGCCTGGCCCTGCAACTCTTGTCAATGGTATCCATTGTCCCTTGAGAGACAAAATGCTTTGTCGCCCTACGGTGAGTTCCAAGACATCCACCGGCAACATCAAGGACGGTGGTCTTGAAGGCACTCCACAACTCTTCAGGATCACCCAAAGCACCCAGACACCCAAAATCTCCACTCAGCTTGTTCACAAACTCCTCAACTGCCCTCTTCGGCCAAAAAAAAAAAAATGTTGCATTGGCGTAACGGGTCACTGAAAAATAGGGTAGGTCGGTCGGGATCTTTTTTTTATTTTTATTTTTTCCCTAATAAATCCCTCCCAAAATCTCCCCCGGCTCGAGTACCACCCTTTTTGTCGGCGGGTTCTGTCCGAAACACTTCCGGGTTTTTGCGATCGCGATCGCAATCAACAAGATACTTGAAAACGATAACAAAACAACAAAAATAGCAATAAAATAGGGTCGGCAAAATTTTTCGATAGCAAAAAAACAAAAAAAAACGTAGGGTCGGCGGAATTTTTAGGGTCGGGTGGGTTACGCCAATGCAACATTTTTTTTTTTGGCCTTATCCTTGAGTTTTCCAACATCCAGCCTAGGCTGGGATGGTACCATTCTCCTGGATTTAAGGTGCAACTTTAGAGTTGCTACAACAAGCCTGTGGTCAGTATTGCGGAACTGGGCACTCCGGTTGTCCCTGCAGTTCTGAATCTTCCTCGAAAGACCATCAATGAGCACATGATTAATCTCCTTTGCCACCAGAAATTGAATTCCAAGTCCAGCGATGAGCCTTTGGGTGCTGAAACAATGAACCAGCCACCCTAAGTCCATGACTTCTTGCAAAGTCGAGCAACTTAGTGCTATTCTGGTTCACAGTTTCAGACCCATGTGGACCAACGCATGTCTCGCACCATCCCTGTCAGTTCCAGTCTATGCATTGAAATCCCCCAAGACTGGAAGAGTATATCACCTGGTACACTGATCGACCAGAATTGAGCATGCCAAAGAGTGTTACCTTCATGGTGACATCACTCTCCTCAGTCGGAGAATAACCAGTGACCAGGGAAACGACACCCAAGGAGTGACGAATCCTTCGTCTCATAATACGCTCGTTGACCGGTGTTGCCTCAACTATCATTGGAATCAGCTTATTGGACACAGCTACAGCAACTTCTTGGGCATGGTAACCATCAGAGCAACCAGACCAATAGTAGGTGTAACCACCCGCCATGATCTCACCACTATCCGGTCTCCGAACCTCAGAGAGTGCTGCAATACCGATGTCCAAACACTTGAGTTCAGATGATAACAGACAGGTGATCATCCTCTCTTAGGGATAGGACTTTTCAGGCAGCCACCCAAAAGGACCGCCTCAGGTTAACCCAAAGAAACCGCCATCTGGTGGATGACACCACAGCACTACTCTGCCACACACCACCACAATCTGACCCAGGAAGTTTATCCCATGCTTTTCCTCCTGTCAAGGAATAGGGGTCCCAAAGGTTTTGCCCAAATCCCATCATCCAGTGAGCTGCCCTTTGAAAGGCAGCAGCACAGGAGGTACTCGCACGGAGTGGGTTTTCAGTTTCCTTTCATTTGTATGTTTTGCGGAATGAAGTGTGTTACGGTGGCCGGAATGCAAATCCTGCAACTCACCTCCTAAAAAAAGTAATCCAACTGCAGGAGGACGTCGGCAGACAGTTGGGCGCTGGATATGGATGGCCGTTGGATTCAAAATATCGCAGCAAAAGTCTCGACTGCCTTCAGTGTCTTACGACCTGCTTCGTGAGCTGCAATCCTCTTCTTCGTCTTCTTCTTCTTCTTCTTCTTCTTCTTCTTCTTCTTCTTCTTCTCATTTTTGTGTTTCCTGGAGTTATTAGAGCCGCAAGGCTCTATAAACGCCACACACCCAAATACAAAAAATAAAATAAAAAACGTTAAAAGTCCCATGACACTCAAAAGTACTGAAATTGCATATATATATATATATATATATATCCTATAGGAGTTTTTCATCATGATTTCTGATCTGACAATGTTTTTTCACAATACTCATTCTGTAAAATGTAAAATTAAAACAACAAACCTTCAGGAACGCCCCTAAAAGTTCTGCCGAAATCTACTGAACGGGGCGTAACCCACATGACGTCATCTCCAGAACAACAAAGGCTGCATGTAAATTACTCGGGTTAGTGGTCTACGTGATTCTTTTGGCTTCCTGTGTATTTCCACATTCGATTGGTTGACTCAAAATGCTTCGTTCATGTCTGCTTTAAAAAAAATCAAGCATTTGGTTTTGAATAATGGACGACATGGACTTTCATTTGTCGTAACGACAGTGAGTATGAGAGAAATGAAGGATTTTGGTCTGAATCTGATGGAGAATTGTTGGATAACGAAGTCGTGGGAGGTGAAGTTCAGGCAGCTGGAAATGAAATACGGCCTTACCAGTTCGAGCCCGAAGCAGGACAAGCAGAGGAAAATGGCGATGAAATTCCCGGCGTTCGTGATGATCGGGAGGACATCGAAGGAAGACTCGGCAATAACAACTGGTTTGACTAAATCCTATTCGTAATTCAATAATGTAAATTCTACTTGCATACTGCTCAATATCAGAAATATTTTAGTGATGTGACGTGACCAGCGCAGCGGAGCGTTCATGTTACACCGCGGCGAATGAATCGCAAGGCCAGCCAATGTCATCGGCCGTATCTCTCCACGCATAAAACGAAGCAATCGAACTGTCCGGATACGATGAAAACTTGTGTGCACAACACACCTTGTGATACAATTGTCTCGAGTAGTCCGATAAATCTGACGTTCTGTTGCATTTTTATTTATTTTATTCCTTCTGTCGTCATGTAGCACCAGTAGAAAACAATGAAGAAAAGAGAATAATAAAAGAAAGCTACAGAAAGCTTCTTTTAAAAAAAAGAAACATGGGTGATTTCTCCACTGGGAAGGTCAAGTTAATATATAAATAACCAGAAAGTTTTGAGTGTCATGGGACCTTTAAGGACTTTATGCTGTTCTCCCCGTTTCCTTGATGAATTTTATGACTGATTTGCAGAGCCGAGGGTGCTTCTGGCTCAATTGACAAAGTGTATCTGGTACACCCGACCAGGAGATCCCCAACTCTCAGACACAGTGTAAAAGACTCAATCTGGGTTCTCCATACCGAGGGCATTGCGTGAGAATGTGTCACAGGTCTTCAGGAACCTTACATTGCCCACAGAACACCGTCGGGTGACACCCTATCATTTGTAAATCAGCGTTTAGAGCACAGTTTCCAAGTCTGAGCCTGTTGAGGATTCCCTGGTCCCTTTTGGAGAGTCGAGGAAACGAGACAGAGGACTCTACTGAAGTGCGTACCTTAAAAGCACCATATACGCTTGGTGGAGGTCACCCACTGAGGTATAGGTGCATCCGTTAGACATCCGGGTTGATGGATGCACAAAAGGACCACCAAGACGCAATCTTGGCTCGCTTGATTGCTCGCTGGGCTTTAGCTCTTCTCCTTTCAAACTCCAAGGCATCTTGAATCAACAGGGATTTCCTTCCTCTTTTAAGAGCGGCCCTCCTAGCCATGATCGCCTGTTTACATTCATCATTCCACCAGGGGACTTGGATTTTCCAACCAACTGAACTTTTGCAGAAGTTAATTGAATCATGGGCAATGTTCTTTCTGGTATTGACTAAATTACTGTTAAAATGGTCAATGTCCTCGTTGGAATGCCCATTTGTCACTTCCTCGGAGCAGCGGCGTGAAAAGCGCAACCAGTTGGTCTTGGAAAAGTTCCACGAGGGGGATCTGTCCAAATCAACTGCGTCCCTATCCAATTTAAGGCTGGTGATCACTGGAAAGTGATCGCTCCCCAGATTGTCAGAGTGAACATACCGTTCACACCTCACAGCTGCAGAGGAGGAGACAAAGGTGAGGTCAAGAGGAGAAGATTGCTCACTGGATGGATTGACAAAGGTCCCACTACCATCGTTTAAAAACACTAGGTCAAAATAATCGATGAGGTTTTCGATGCATCCTCCATTTCTATTGGTGACATGAGAGCCCCAAAGAATATTGTGGCTGTTAAAGTTGCCACATCAAATGACTACCTATTCACACTTGATTAAGACTCCCTGGAGTGTGTTGTCGATCAGCGGTAGGCATGGAGTCTGGAGATCTACAATTGTGATAACATCTCTTGCACTGGGGAGTTTCATGATATTAACTTTCAAGCTGGGTGTTGCCATCAATTTATATGAAGGGGACATCAAGCTTGACAAACACCCCACACCCACTTGCTCTGTCCCTGCGTATAAGGGTGTATCTGAGGATCCTAAATCTGTTGAGACATTTTAACCAGGTTTCTTGAATACAGAATATATCCGGTTTGGATATGAGATTGCTGATGTATTTAATAAACTCCGGCCCATGAGTAGCTGAACTTTATGCATTCAATCGGATCATTTTCATTAATCAGCAGGGGAATCCTGAGACTGTTTGGGGTCCGACCCTCTACATTTTTGGCCTGATTGACTGAATATTTCATTAATCGTATTGGAAGAAAACCCCACCCAGCCCAAATGGTTGATGGCTGCAGCGGAAATAATATTGATTTCCTCCGAACGTTCTTTTGCTTGAGCTGTACAGTTTACTACTTCGGTGACAAAACCAATGAACCCAATTTTTGTAATATTAATTTCCACGTCGGTGATTGCACTCTCAGTTTGGCATTCTGCATCTTTTGTCTCAGTCTGAACTCCCACCGATTTAGTTAGTACTTTAACCAGGCCCTCAGTTTTGGCCTTGCTCCTATCCACGTTTACTGGGGTCTTAATTTTGGGGACCACCAGGACAGCCTCAGCATAAGACAGTTTCCCCTGCGTCTTCACCAGTTGGATCTGGGCAGCTCTCTGGAATTTGGGGCACCCTCTGAAGGTTGGACTGTGGTCCCAACCACAATTAGCACAAGACATTTTTTCATGAGTGCAGCTTCCATATTCGTGTTCTCCATTACATTTGCTGCAGCGCCGTTTGCCCCTACAGGCTGGAGCAGCGTGGCCAAACTTTTTGCACTTGTAACATCATAAGGGGCCTGGAATGTATCCTCGTACAGTAAAGGCTTGATACCCCAGGAAAACTTTAGGGGGAAGGACTGGGTTGCCAAAAGACAAAACCACCGAGGTGGTATTGGCTTTGACCCAATCCCTGACCGTGGTGAGAGGGCGGACGGAAACAACTCCCACATCCGCTAAATCGCTATTGATGTTGTCAATTTCAATGGAGGGATCAATCCTGTAAATGACGCCTCGACTCTCCCTGAGATATCTGGGAATCTGACACGAGACCCGGACACCGCCAAAAATATCACGGTCTCCCATTGAGCGACTGACTTACACTCCACGAAAAAGTTGCTGGATCTGAGATTTTTGGTGCTGGACACGTCTCCGAATTAGTTTTTAATCAGTGTGGCCTTTTTAATTAGGTTGTCGTGGCTAAAGAGTTTAGAGCCATCGGAGGCCGAAAGTATGACCAATAGTTTGGCATGGTGCTCATCGGGGACAGAGGTGGCCTGAACCGCTTTGGGAGGTTCCGACTCATCGGTACTCTCCCGCCGTGATCTGCTCTCTTCCTAGTTCGATTAACCAACCAAAATGAACCCTCGTCATCTTCCCAGACACGTTGATCATCCTTGATCACCTCCTCTCGGCAACCCGGAAGATTAACTTGGCCAATTGAGTTGAGAATCGACCGTAATACAGGCAAGACGGGACACAGAATACCAGAAAAAGCCGATGCACCCTCGACACTCAAACCCATTCTCTGATGGCGTCCACTCATCACCTTTCTCTTCTCCTTCTCTGTTTCTGGGATATCCAATCCATGTCTTTTTTTTTCTTCTTTAAATTTTTTTTTCAATTCCGTTTTCAGGTCAGCAGGCTCGATACACGCCACGCACCTGAACGTGATCAAAATTGCATTTTATCTCATCGAGTGTAAAGAAATTTAAATGGATTTCCCACACTCCTTCAGGACTTTTCGTACCACCTTTACAGAGTTGAGGGTGCTTCTGGTTCATCAGCCTCAATTCTCCCGACGGGTCCACCACCTTGATCCCCATCTCTCTTATCTTCTACACAAGATGCCGCCTGGGTCTCTCATGAAGAGGGCAATTTAGGAATAAATGATTCAGATCTTCAGGTTTCCTGCATGCTTCACAAAACTCCATAGGGTGGCACCAAATTTTATACAGATATGAGTTTAGGTGGCAGTGCCTGAGTCTTAGCCTACCAAGAGCTACCTGTTCTCTCCGGGAAAGCATGGGAAGTTTAACTCGAGGTACCACATCCGGATGCACGGAGTGACAGAATCTTCCCTTCGTTCTGGAGTCCCACTGAAATTGCCATTTTTTCTCGATCTGGTCCTTGGCCAGACTAATAATTGCTGATGGTCCCAGGGGGACTTGGGTGACATTTTCCAGTTTAAGGGCGTGCTTAGCCTCGAGATCACAGGCCTCATTCTCCACCAATGCCGACATGAGCAGGGATCCAGCACAGGTCGACCACCAGACCCCTCCACTTTGCAATATTAAACAAATGCCAAACTTCCAGCACAAAGTCATTCCTACCACCATCCTGTAAAGATTCCAATGCCTTTAACGCGGAAATTGAATTAGAGAGGATAATCACACGGAGGGGATTAAATTCAATTATCCATTCTGGAGCCAGAACTATGGCAAACAGTTCAGTCAAGAAGACCGAGAGATGATTCGTTAGCCGAAATGCCCTGACCACCCTGAGATCAGGGATGCATATTGCAGCAGCTGTCCTTCCAAAAGAAGGTTCTTTGGGGCCATCTGTGTATACATGCAATGATCGACTCCAAATTGAATTGATAAACTCAATCGCCTGAACGCATGTGTCCGCAGGATTAGCCGTGTCCAATTTTCCCCAGAGATCCACATTATAGGTGAGGGAATTCAAGGGTCTTGGGGGCCCAAATATATATTGTTACGGTTGTGGAAATTCACAGAACACCATTCAGGTTTCCCAGAGATCAGTTATGTCGATAAGTGTGTGTTCAGATTAGATTTCCCCACCGATGTCGAAAGGGATTATTCGTGTAACTGGGCTGTGATCTTTGAGGTAGTATTATTCTTTTGCTATCTTTATTTTGGAACAACCGCATCTCAACAACCACAACCGCATCTCAACAACCACGCCATCCCCACCACAGCGCCAACCATGACATCTCCTCACCATCTCACCAACATCTCTACAAACACACAAACATCTCCTCACCACCTTCTCCAAAACGCCAACCACACCACGACTTCACGCCAACCACACCACTACTTCAACAACCACAACGACCTCCCCAACGAATAACATCTCCGCCAACCAACGCGATGGATCCTCGACAAACAAAAAAAGACAACAACTCCATCTTTCTCCCCCCCCCCACCCCCCGCGCGCGTGCCAGGAAGGAGGAGGGTGGATCCAACCTGGGTAAAGGGTCAAAGGTGAAGTAAGGGAGGGTGCTGATTTCAGGTGGAAAAAACCCACCGCGGCTCCATCCCTTAGGGGCGAAGCTCCGTGGCGATAAAAGGGCGCGTAGGAGACGCCGACGAGTGGAGTTGAGGTGGGAAGAGGAGACGCCGACCAGCAGTGGAGGAGAGGAGTCGCCAGCAGTTGAGTCTGGAGTCAGGAGCTGGTGGAGTCCAGTCGGGTGGTGACGAACCAACTAGGGTCTCCCAGCGAGTCACCACGAGGGTGGCAGGTAACCAGCCCGGTCTCACCGAGCTCCTTCGGTCTCCAAAGCTCCGCGAACATTAAAGGCCTACGGGTCCTGTTCTGCCCTTTCCTTTCCTGGGGTTTTCTTTGTATGACAGTTGTGGCGCCGTGTCCGCTAAGTAGAATTGTGCTTAAGTGATCGTGTACATGATAAATAGATACAGCTGTAGGTCTTTGTTTGCTCGTGTCTTGTCCCTACCCCCATACATTGCATACGTGCTTGTGTATATCTGCATTGCTTCATTGACTGCATACGTGACAAATAAATGTCCTTGTTTGAATGTTCACCTGCTCGTTGCATCCTCTTCCTCCATTGAGCTGCCGTATTGCGTTCGGGATATTAGCTGGCTTTTAAATAGCTGATAAAGTAATCGGATCCGACGGGGCTTGGCGATATACAACCGCTCGGCAAATCGCAAACGGCGCGAGCTGTGTACAACGACTCGTATCCGTACGGGTCCCGTTGAGGTGTAAATCCCCGGCATTTCTGTCTACGCGCATACTTAGGTAAACCGACAATTCGGCGATGAACCCTGTTGCGCGTGGACAGAAGAGTTGGCTGGTTAACGGTGTGGTTAAAAACACACCCGTAGCTGGATTTCGGCGTTGATCCGAAAGCTGCGACTCGGATTGCCCGTCCGGTGGGTGCGTGGCCGCAATTAGCTAAAAGCGGTCGTCTGCACGCAGAATGGGTGGGGAAACCACAACAATATTTTATGATGGGGGTTGACCAGAAGGGAATCCAACCCCATTTCCTTCGCAGTCGTTTTACATGCAAGGCCGAAAGGCGGGGAAGTGAGGTTCTCGTCAAGCCTTAGATATTCCCAGCAGTTTGCAAATAATGCTTCACCAGGATGGTTATCCCCGGATGAGGTGGTTCTCGCCCAATATTTCATTTTCAAAACTTCCCAACAGAGAGACAAGGGCATCTCGCCGGGTTCCACCAGAAGGGCAGACACAGGAGAGCTGGTAAAAGCCCCCAAACAAACACGGATGGCTTTACACTGGACAATCTCCAGTTTTTTTCCGATTGCTCATGGACATCTCCCCAATGACCAGGCCACCATAATCCAGATAACAACGAATAATAGCTTTATATAACAGGAGAAGACTATCACGTCCTGCTCCCAAGTCAGTACCAGAAAGACAACGTCATAGATTGATGCCTTGAGCACATTTACCAGTCAGCATCTCAACATGGAGAGTCCAGGTTAGTCCCTGATCAAAGATGACTCCTAAAAATGTCCACTTCACAAGATGGTTTGAGGGGAGGTGCCATTACAATCAATATCCTAATCTTCTCAAGGCTTAAAAATCCTCCCTTAACCCGTCTCCTCCCCCTTCATCAACACTCATCGAAGTGGATTTAGCAGGTGCAATCAATAAGGGAGCATAGCTTTCACCTGGATTCACCTGATCAGTCGATTTCATGGAAATCGCAGGTTTTCCTGATGTTTTGTACACTGAATGTAGATATGATGTCTTTTTCCGATTTCTCCATTATAAAGCAAGAAAATTTGCGATGAAAGCTCGAAATCTTCTTCTACCTCTTCTTCTTCTTCTTCTTCTTATTCTACCTCTTCTTCTTCTTCTTCCTCTACCTCTTCTTCTTCTTCTTCTTCTACCTCTTCTTCTTCTTCTTCTTCTACCTCTTCTTCTTATACCTCTTGTTCTTCTTCTTCTTCTACCTCTTCTTCTTCTTCTTCTTCTTCTACCTCTTCTTCTTCTTCTTCTTCCTCTTCTTCTTCTTCTTCTTATTCTACCTCTTCTTCTTCTTCTTCTACCTCTTCTTCTTCTTCTACCTCTTCTTCTTCTTCTACCTCTTCTTCTTCTTCTTCTACCTCTTCTTCTTCCTCTTCTTCTTCTTCTTCCTCTTCTTCTTCTTCTTCTACCTCTTCTTCTTCTTCTTCTTCTACCTCTTCTTCTTCTTCTTCTTCTTCCTCTTCTTCTTCTTCTACCTCTTCTTCTTCTTCTTCTTCTACCTCTTCTTCTTCTTCTTCTTCTTCTACCTCTTCTTCTTCTTCTTCTACCTCTTCTTCTTCTTCTTCTTCTACCTCTTCTTCTTCTTCTTCTACCTCTTCTTCTTCTTCTACCTCTTCTTCTTCTTCTACCTCTTCTTCTTCTTCTTCTACCTCTTCTTCTTCCTCTTCTTCTTCTTCTTCCTCTTCTTCTTCTTCTTCTACCTCTTCTTCTTCTTCTTCTTCTTCTTCTTCTTCTTCTACCTCTTCTTCTTCTTCTTCTTCTTCTTCTTCTTCTACCTCTTCTTCTTCTTCTTCTTCTACCTCTTCTTCTTCTTCCTCTTCTTCTTCTTCTTCTTCTATATCCTCTTCTTCTACATCTTATTCTTATTCCTCTTCTTCTTATCTTCTTCTTCTTCTCCTTCTTCTTTCTCTTCTTTTACTTCTTCTATTTCTTCATCTTCTTCTAATACCTCTTCTCTTCTTCTTCATCACATTAGCCATGACGTCATCCGGGAGTCGACCACCATACTCTTAACATACTGAGAATATACAATTACTAATTTCGGTGGAATCGGATACCACCGTGGGCGATAGACGTCATGCATTTGCATGG